>NW_027110400.1:599744-601235 GCF_000696795.3 Halyomorpha halys
TATTTTCTGTATTGATATTTTCATTTGATAGTTAGATGTGGATATGCGAATATATGCACGTTAGAAAAATTACATATAGACAGGTCATCTTATAGTGTGGCAAAAGCAATGTAAACTCGGACATCTGGGAAATGCATGAACCTTTAATAATTAAATTATTAATGCAGGGAACGAAAAAGGGGCTAAATAGGGGATAAATTTATTATCTAAAAAATTTATTTTTTACTAGCAGTATAAGTCCTACAGTTAGTAGCTACAGAGTGTTGCAGGGACAATGGTATTCCAGTATTGTCCATCCAATGTCATTTAAATCAATATGTATTGATTCATGAGCTCATTGATAAATTATGTATATATACTCATTATATTCATTAGGTTAATGAATATATATACATTGACCCATACTTCCAATCCTTACGGAAAGTAGTTCCTACTAGGGAATCATTGATGGCGGATTATAAAAAAATGTCTGTCTGGATGATGCTACAAGGTACCAATAATTAGTTTCCCATCTGTTTGATAAATCTTGTTTTGTTTTTTTAGTTTAATAATGAATCACCAATTTTATCTTTGTCAGGCTATTTGACAAGACTCCAGTTCTTTCTTCAAGACTGTGATTGTTTTAGATTCATTATAGGTTTGTCCTTAAATCAAAATCTACTACCTCTTGCAGGAATCAAGTCCTTTTTAGTGAGAAGTTTCACTTTGATGAATGACGATTTTGATTTGAGTGAATAAATTCTTCGCTAAATAAACTTTGGCAGTATATCTGGAGTCAGAACAGATAAGGAGTGATAATGTTAATTTCGAAATTTTAATTATTCAGCTACTATATTATGATAAAAAATACAGCACTATTAAACTATAGAGGGTTCTCCGATATATTTAGCGGGTACCTGATGGTAGAGAAACTTTAAGGCTCTGGGCGGACGGTATGTATGTATGCATTATGAGTTGAGAGCACTTTATCCTCGAAGACATGTATTATTAAGCCCGGTTGAAAGGAAAAGGGGGAGATGATAATCCCTGGGGAAACCTCATTAGAAGAGAGGTTATCTGAGGCACAGCCCCGGCCCAAACTCATTTTATAGTCTATAACCTCCACTTACCTCCTCCAGGGTGCTCCCTTCCCTTCAAGGTATAGAGGACTTTGACAAAGGTATCCTGATCGGAAGAAGAAGAAATGCTGTCGTATTTAATCTAACTGGATAAACAAACTGTTGAAATTTTCTAATAACAAACTATCACTCATATTAAGCCTTGATTTTCAGTAGAATATTGCATATTTTGCATATCATTCCTTTCTCTCTGTCGAGTAATTCCTTTCTGTTAGGCCTTGGAGTTGGTTCTGATATCATTACAAGAAGAAAGTAGTATAAACCCTTTCGTATGTTTAACAAAATGAAAACTGAATCACAAATTTATTGATCCTGAGACTACCAATTACAGAAATAATACTGAAACTCGTTTAGTTCAACGCAAATTAAAAAA
>NW_027110400.1:602455-604510 GCF_000696795.3 Halyomorpha halys
CATTCCACTTTACCTAATTATTCAGTAGTAGCACTCATTCAACACAGATTTAATGTATTACATAATAAGTTTTTTTTTGGTTCGCTATAAGGTACTTAGCGTATACGTAAAGTTATAGATGAAAAAAAAAAGTCAAAGATTTTTGGTTTCTAAAACTTTTCACAATGTTGAATTTTTGTGGTGCATTGTGCCAAAAAAATACATCTCACCTTTAACCGCAGACAAACCCTTATTTTACTGGCTTCTGAACGTACGATGAAAAATTTAATATTTCGTATGCTTGACCGAAATCGAAATACAAGGTTCTTAATAAAAAGAAATAAACAACTTTTATTTTATTTTAGAAATTTTTTTTCCAAGGTACATGCATTTGGAAGCCGAAGTTTTTAAAACTTTATAGAGTTTTTTTGAGTTGTGATATGTTATTTATTATTTGCAGAAAAAATATTTATTTACTTGGATCTAACTCTTATATCACCCTACAAAAACATTTAAACAGAGTTTATTCATTAAATCGAGTACTGGCAGCTAGAACTAACGATGCTGTTTTATTGTTGCTGTTGATCGGGTGAATTAAAAAATTGTGAAATGGTGAAATTGAAGGAGCAGAAATGAGAAAGAAAAATAGGAATGAATTGAAACATTTGCATTTGTTGTACAATACAACCAAAATACCGAAATTGATTGTAAAAGGAAACTTAGAGGAAAAAAAATTCTTTATTATATCTTATTATTGTATTTTTTTTTTCTGATTATACCATGTATGTGTAATTTATATATGTCTGATTACGGATTGATAAGTATGCTGTGTGAGATAGCAACCTGATATATTTAGGCAGCATAGATAAATAAAGTATTTCTCTCTCTCTCTCTTCTAACACATTTTCGAACATGACTATCTTATGAACTATGTAGTATTTTTTTACTGCTACTCACCAATATGGAAGCTATAAGAGCCTCTTTAATCGTAGGAAGTGGTTATGTTTTTGATTAGTAAGCAAAGCCATTTCCGCTAGTTATATATTTTTTTCTTCCATACTAAGCAATTAGAACTATCTCATATCAGAGCTGCACAAAGGATCCTCGGCCATTAGATAAATGAAAAGAACCGGAAGAGTCCTGAATATGTAATAATTATAACATGTCTGTACATAATCAATCAAAAGATATTTATTATGGAAATATTTATTGCTTTACATGAAGTTGGATATGCATAAACTGGACATCTCTAAATGAACACGACAAATCTAACTGGGGTTGTGTTGTTCACACTTAATACGTATATATTTTTTAAAAATAAGTAAGTTGGGTCTTATAATAAATTACAATATTAAATTAAATCTGTACCTAGAACCCATGAGGGGCCAGGGGTGTAATACTTTGTAAGGAAGTACTGTTACTAGATCAACGGTTGTACAAGGAGGTGATTTAGTTCAACTGCGATTATCATTCGATTAAGGGCTTTGTATCAGCCTTACTTTACGAGGCTTGGTAGAACCCGGATGGCTCACGAACCCAAAAGGCTGAACGATGGTTTCAGTGAAATATAAAATTATATCTGCCACAGCCAGATTCAAACCCGAGTCCTTAGAGTTTGTAACACAGTGCCTTACCAGTGATATTAGATTGCTATAAAACAGATTATACAAAAATATTAGTCAGTTTAATACCCTAAATCAACTAGCATAATTGCATTCCTTATTTACAGGTTAACCTTATTAATAATTACATTTCAATAACCTTATTAAGTCTCCTACTAATATTTTCTTTTATTAAAGCATATAGGGAGAGCATCTTTAGATGTATAGCAACATATTCATCATTATTTGATAATTTTATAATACATTATTATAACACATTGTTACAAGATTTAAATACAATTGTATACATTTTTCATGTAAATCATCAATGCAGAATAATATCTTTAATTGTGTTGTCTATTTTCAGGATGTCATTTTAAAAACATATTTATTCATCATCTGTTGCTACAAAACATGTTTTGAAATTGAAATTATTTATATAGTTTAATTCATAATAATTTTTATATAGTTTAGT
>NW_027110400.1:605215-617809 GCF_000696795.3 Halyomorpha halys
AAAAAAAAAAATCGTGATGGAATACCATACAATGTAAAGGAATGGTTTAGGCGCCCTTTGAACTGTCATGATCCTTGTCTGCAGTAGAGAGGGTGGGGAAGTTGAGTTGGAACAGCTTGAAGGAAACAAGTCATTACAATTATTAATAAATTCTTGCTACTAAAGAGTGACTGAGACAGAAGACCGCATTAAAATATAAGGAAGGAGCCAACGGAAGGAGCTCCTTGAAATGTTCATTAAAACAGTCCCCGGATGAGAGGAGTCCTGGTTCATTAAAGCCGCTAATCCAAGGCATCGATTCAATATAATTTGAATAAAACTTTCAAACACAAATCGAATAAAAGGGGCGAAGGGTCGAGTGTAATCCGCAACCCTTTCTTCTCATTAGCATGGCCTATCTTTGAGCAGTAACTCCACCAGGAGGTGCTCCAATAACTTACGAAAACTCCTTCCCTCATCCAAACACGGTTAAACACCAATTTGCAACTCCTTATTAGATAATGTCTAGACTTAGTAGGCCACTTGATGAAGACCCTCTCCACTTGACACTTGATGTTTTAGTTCCTGTCTAATTCCTACCCTTGGAACCTGACCAATGCGGGTCCAAATTATCAACCAACAGGGTTGTTTCCTCCCGAATATATTTCAGAACCTTCAAAAGTTTTATTATCTCAGTTGTGCCCCGTTCATGTAGCCAGGTGAATGATTTAGTGTACCGTAGAATAATCACAGAAAGATTTTAATCTAAAATTAATCGTTATGATGAATCTTACCTATGGAGAGATATGAGCTAAATACTGGAATGGAAAAAATGTAATATAATTTACGCAATAAAACATATAGAATAATAATACTTTTTATGCAGTGTATTCACAGGGTATAAACAAGCAGAAAGCATTATAAATAAAATAGTTAATTTACACAGTAACCGGATTTTTTATTTTAGAGCACCATATAATCGTTCAAAGATCTTATAATATGGCTATTTTACTTGAATTGTGGCACATTTGACAACAAAGAGTTTTGATTTTATTTAATGGACGTATTCCTAAGATTGTACAGTAGAATGCGATTACTCTCTTTCTTGAGGTCGTCCTACAAATATTCCTGAATATATTAGTGTTATAACAAATTAACTGAACTCTATAGTAAAATCCAGGAAATACATGAGAGAGAAAGTAAAAAATAACTTTGTGTTTGTTGCGATGTGCCCTTATTCAAGCAAATCTGGGTTATATGTACATAAGGGAGGTACCTCTTATGGTTATTAGGAACTACGACAGCCTTTACAAAAAATGTTTCTTACTATTTATATAAATAATTGACTGTATATGTAATTTCAAATATGAAGAAGATCAAAGTCAGGGTTGCGATTTGGATAATAAATAGTTGTTAACTATTTTTGTTTTTTTTGACCGCAATCCTGAACATCTTCGTATTTTAAAAGTTTCTTTCGTTCAAACTCTTAAAGAAATAATCAGCTGAGATATCATATTCTACCAGATAACATAACATTTTAGTCCGAATAGACTTATTCCGCTTACGACTGTAAGCTCACTATATTTTACTTGAATTATAATTACATGAAGATGAGCAAATAGCCCAAAACATCGTAGAGAATAATATACTATTGTATTAATGTGAAGTCAATAAAAAATATTTGATGTTTAAATGTAACTTATTCTCCCAGATGAAACGAATCGATCAAAACATTGTTTCTAGCATCCGCGTTGACTTCAAAATATCACAAAATTGTGTTGGTGTCACAAGAAGTTTGGTAAACGCGCTGAGGGGTGCCAATTTTCTTTTGTATACATTTAATGTCTATGAAATATTAAAAAAAAAAAATAGTTACGACAATTTACATTTTAAGATTTATAATGAATATTAAAAGATAACAAGAGAGAAAATTTCAATTACCTTTTAATTTTTACAGTAACCTTACTATAACGTTTCTATCCTATGACAAAATAACAATAATACATTTGTAGACATTTCAAAGCTAAATGGAGCTTGTCACCGTCAAAACTCACATAAAAATATAAGATGGAGCGATTCATCTAACAAATTCTTGATTTTCTTTCAATCAATCGTCATCTATAAATTAGAGTGGAAGACAGTGAATGTTGACATCCCACAAACAACCATGGTGGCATAGAGACCGTTTTGGCGTGAGTATACATTGTTCAAACCACGTCCTTCATTTCTCGAGAAATATATAACGCATTGGATTGGGATAAGAACTAGTGTTTCGTCTGTGATATCTCTATATAAGAAAAATTAAAAAAAAATTGGTTGTCCAAGTGTAAACTGAGACAGAAGGCAGCCGGTGATTGGCCTTCTTTCCATCTGCCACGCCCCCGGTGTTCATAAGGCCCGCCTATTTACTTCAATTTTCCTAGAAGCTTACCCTCTCCATTATAATTGTTCCTTTAAGTTTATGATTTTTATTATCAACTGTTTTAACGTTTATAACTTTTCACAACTGCCTTATCGTTGCCTAAAATTTTCTGAACCAGAAATAACTGTATAGGTAACTCTAAAATGATGGCAGATATAATTCAATGGTTTTATTTCTTTTTTTTTTAAATTCCTATTTTATTTTTTATATTTTTATAGTTATGAGGTATCACAGGTTAAGCGACGTAATGTTACATCCCTGTTAGTGGTTTTATATATATATATATCCGTTTGCAATGTCAGAGGCCCGATACGTTTCTTACGACCCGGAACCCCTTTATGCATGTTTAGTTAAGTAAAATAAATTGTGAGACATTTTGGAACAATTGAATGTAATGTTATAATTTATTACTGTACAAAATTTAATCCCTGAAGGGGCAAGTAAAAGAGAGGGAATGGTTGTTTCTCACGATCCAGTGGTGATGGCTGACGATCGCCGTCTCATCCGCCACTGATTTGTCCGGTCCAAGGGTGCCGCCGTCCTCCCCTCGCATCTAGTTCTGGATTTCTATGAGGTTGTGGTCTTGTCACTTTAAACGTTCCAGTGGTGGTACTTCCAACGAACACTGGCTAGCATAAAAACAGTGTTTTTGGTGGTTGAATAAGAAACTAGGCTGCCCAGAGGCATATAACGATTGTCCTTGACGTCATGTTGTAACATGTGATTCTTGCTGTCGTGTAAATCAGACATATCTTTATGTCGATCTATCTTGACATGATTAAACTAAATATGTTAGTTATTGTTTTCCTCGTAAACAAATAAATAAATTATTACTATTTATTGTATTAGTTATTGTAGGCGTGAGTTGAGCTCACAGACGCACTATGGCAATCTGATGTCCATTAATTGCCAAAACATTGACTTGATAGTATTTGTATTTTAGACACTCCATGTATTGTTTGAGAATCTTTCAATTATCTATTATACTGAAACAAAACGAATATAAACTACGTACGGATCCTGTAAGTTGGATGAGAACTAATCTTACCTTCCATTATTCCTAAGTGGAAACAAAACAATCCTCATAACGAATCGGGAAAGGTATAGATTGGCATTATAGGAATCGATTTAGGGAACAATAAGTTGCTGCTTTATGGACAAACGGGCTAATTTATGCTCCTAACTTGTTTAGCGGGAGGCGTTGCAGATTGTTTCCAACCGTAGCTAGAAGCAATAAACCCTTCCAAGTGCCATATACTTTTTCGAACCTGGCGTTCGTCAAGGACAACTCGTTGGTGGACTGACAAACAGGGTATGTATTAAGAGGAGATTCATAATGCACAGGCTACAGTCCCGATGTAAGGGCCTTTACAGTCAGGCTATAGATTTAACAGCCCTCCGCTTCGAGACAATAAAACGCCATCTCACATAAACTATCTTGATCTAACATAAAACAGCAGTTTAAGCTCACCATTGGGTACTTTGTCCTAAAGTACACCCCGAAGCAATAAAGTCTCGTCACCACATCTTGTCTTCGCTGTCAATTCAACTGATTGTAATTTAAATAAGTTTAATTTGAGGATTTCTCATGGTAAGGTTTCACAACTGATAAAAAAATCTCTTATGTCCCTTTGAACGTCAAATCTTTCATAAAACCTAGGACATTATAGTTTCAACTTTCAACAAGCAGACAAGATACCTTGACCACAAACGAATTCGAACCTGGGTTGAAACTGTGTCCTTGGAATTTTTACCCCTTTGCCCTACCTACTTCCTCCATTAATGTATTACACTTATTTTTTTCCCTTATTAATTATTTGAAAATCATCTTCTTTAGCTTCCCTCTTGAGTGCCTCAAAGCTCAGAGGAGCATTCAGCCAAGAATTCCATACTTCCCTATTTCTAGCTAGGTTCCTCGCCTGTCAGAGGTCCTTCCCCCTCTCCATACAGAGTCGCTCAATGTAGTCGAGGTATGACACCCTAGGGTGGCCCCAAGGCCTTCTGCCATCTGCGACGTAGTCCATGGTATTTAGAAGATCTCTGTGGTCGTCCATCCTGGTAACATGGCTAAACAACTTTACCTGACGAGTTTCTAGGAGCTCTTTAGAGGCTATCTGCAGTTCCTGACGAGTCCTTCCATTGCGAACTCGGTCTCTCCTTGTTTTTCCAATCGTCCCTCGTATAAATTCCATTTCGGCAGCGGTGATTCTGCTCTCTTGTCGGTCTGTTAATATCCTCTCCGCTCCATATAAAAGTATAGGTACATATGCTGTTTTGAAGATGTATAGCTTGACATCTTGGCCTAATTCTCTCTTCCCTACCACAGTGTTACATATGTAGTACTAAACTGAATTTGCCTTGTTAATCCTGTTAGATATTTCTGCGTCTACCTTCCCAGATCCGTCTATCACTGTACCCACCTATGTGAAGTCTGTGAATTTGAAAATCTAGTTGCTTAAAAGTGCATTTTCAGGAACATATGTAATAAGTTTAACGGTTAATATTTTCGGCTAATACTAAAACATCAGGGATGGTAAAGAATAAAACAATTTTAATAATGACTGTAAATAAAAAGTGATGAATATGAAAAGAAAGAAATATAAAAGTAATAAATAATAGGAATAAATGAATAATAAATTTAAATATATGTGGTAACAATAAATTAAAAATGTGCTATATATGGATGTCGTTTCCAGAATAAAATAAAAATCAATATAAATGGTAAAGATCCTATTTAAAAAGAGTCACTTGTTAAAATAAATAAAACCCATGTTCAGAAATATTATATCGGAATGTATTTAATTAGCCTCAATAGTTTATGAAATGAGGAAGGCGACAGACGGAGATAGGAATAGGGAGAGGGGACGGAGACCAGCGAGGCTAATTACTGTGAGAATGAGAGCCAATTAACCGACTGCCTCTTTCCATCGCTCACCGTCGAGAGCTAAAAAGGTTCAGTAATTGACGAATTACCCGTCCGCCGGTAAAACACCTACCGCTATTGCAAGCCGGCCATTACTTGATGCCGATATATCACCCTCTATCTGTACGACTTCCATTTCACTTTATTTCGGACCGAAACTGAGCTGCTTCGGTCCATTCGCAAAAATTTTAAAACTCGAATGAATGGATGTGAGAAGGGGTGTTTTACCCTTGCGGCTATCAGATTCCACTTAGTCTGAACTAGATGAGCTTGTCGGATCCTCTAAGGGACAAGTCATGGATTCTTCTCAAATTTATCTAAAATTGTAAATGTAGCAAAATGTTCAAAGGAAAGATCTGTTCCACTACAGATTTTGGGATCAGTACTTTTATATTCTGTTTTTTTTTTTTTTATCCTCTTCCTGGTTAAATTTAACTCTTTCTATAGGTAACCAACCTATTCTAATAGTAGTGGGGAGGGGAGGAAATGTTTTCATTGCGTGAGACCAACTGGAAATAAAAGTCAACCACCCTTGGCCGGATTCGAATCTGCGCCGGTGTACTTACGAGGTTGTTAACGCTTAAGCGCGTTAAATCCAGCAATCAGCAGCTAGTAAGGAGTACTGTTTAAGTCAGGTTTTCCACTCAATTAAGGATATCCATTTTATATAGGCTGCAGGGGCTCCTGGACCGGTAAGGACAACCCACAGGATATTTAACAGAATAAATAGTTATCTGACATAGCCGGACTCGAACCCAGTACCGAAATATAGGAAAAAAAGCTCCTTATTCACTGATTACCAAGCTCCACTAAATTAAAACGTAGCAGTCTATTATAATTAGGGGCTTACTTTGTTCTCCAGCATACAAACAGTGTTGAATATAAACATAGAATATAATGGGCTACCAAAAATTCAACAACCTTCAATATTTTCTCCGTGAATAATTTAAAAAATGAATAAATGTGAATTTTATCCTTCTTAATTACAAGTAGCTCCTCTTCCTTAGACCATGAGTCTCTCCTTCAGTTCCTAAGACACCTCCTCGTATTGTCAACACATTGTCTGTCAGAATAGCTTGTAATGGAAGAGAATATAAAAAGTTCAATTGTTATTTGTTTTAAGTCGGAACATTTTGCAATTCATGTAACAAAATGATTATAAGAAAACGCAGTATGAAGTTTAAACATTTTGATGAATTCCATCTAATTCATTATTTGTGTTGTTTACCGTACAAATTAAGAGATTTTTACTCTAATTCACTCTCTAAAATAAGGCCTCTCTTTTCTTCTAATGTTTTCTTTCTTCATCATCGATGGACGATTTCATGGAAGATTCATATAAAGCGATTCTTGCAAGTCTATGCACTGGTTTACCTTTATTCTTGGAGAATCAGTTTTTGGAGGAAGAGAGAGCGTTAAAATTCTCGCTGTCTTCCTTGCCCAGGCTTAGGCTTCATGATTTCAAGAGAGAATGATAAACCAGGATTGAAAATAGTCTTGTAGAATAGGGAGAATGGATTTGCCTTTTAAAATATAGCCGTTGCATTTTTCGAATAGCTGAATAGGCTGTTTTTCTACGCATACTGAGAAGAACTCATTTTGTATGATGGCTTTTGAAAATGTCTCAAACAATTGTGCTACAGCTTAGGGCATAAATTACTTCCATCTCATAGTTTCATTCAATGACACCAATGTTTTTACGGCATTCAGTGTACGAGTCCGCAGAAAAAAAGACAATCGTGATCTACCTGTTCAAAATGTGTCGTTTGAGAAATTGTTGTAATAAATAAATAAAAAAAGCTATTTTTTTTTTAAATTCATAAAATGATATCTAAGTGATTAAATTTCGATAAAGATAATAAACTCGTAATATATTCCCTATTGACTCATTTGAAAAGTCAATCAAAACTCTGAAAAAAGGTAAATACTTATCTCCCAGGAGGTTATAAAAAAGAAGTATTATTATCAGTACTAGTTTTAGTATTATCAGCATTAGTATTAAACGGAAATAATAACAAATAGAAAAGTAAATAGAAAAGAAATATAAAAATAGAGTATACACTAAAAGATGGAAAAAGGGAAATAAGAATAAAAAATAAAAAATTAAGAAAAATAATGAACAAACTAGTATACGTACCTTACTGAATATAGGTAAGCAAAAAAATGAAGCTGAAGGCAGGGGAGAAGGCAAACAGAAAGAGAGGTTGGCGATTAAGTAATATATTCCATTTCAAAGAAAAAACATATAAAATAATGTTAAAGTAAAAATAATATTAGGAAATTAAAAAAAAATATTGAAAATAGGCAAATGATAATATACATAGTAAGGGGAAGAAATAGAAAAAATTTGTAATATGAAACAGAATAAAAGTTTTTAAATACAGTCATATAATCGAGTTGTAAATATTGAAGCAGAAACGGAGGTGAAAAGGTAACCAACCTATCCTTACCATGGTGGGAAGGTCCGTGGGAGGTTTTATTCCGTAGAACATTCATGAAGTAAATGCCAACTCCACAGGACGGATTCAAACCGGCACCGTTGCGGTTCCGAGGTTTCTAGGAGCGATGCCTCAACTACTTCGGCTACAAACGACCCCGACGTTGATGTCACTTGCAGTGATTGGCTACAAAACAAAACAGCAGCTTGAGTACTGAATGCTGCATTTCAACAAAAGGTAAACGTTAATAAGTAACTCTTTTTAATATTTGATATACACTAACTATCGATGACTATGCTCTATAGTTAAAAAAAGAAAAACTTTTACTAGATTTTATTTTATTTTTTAATATTATAGTACAGGAAACTGCACGTCGATTTCGACTATTACAGCACTTACTAGACCAACGGTCTAAACTTCCAACAAATTACAAAAGACTGATCTACATGACTGTAATAAGGCCAATCTGGAGATATGGAGTTGAGCTTTGGGGCTCCACTAAACCTTTGAATTCCTCTCATATTCAATCCTTACAATATAAAATCCTTTGTAATACTTTGTCACAAATAAAATCATACATAAAGACCTTAATGTTCCCTATGTAACCGATCTAGCCCGAACCAGATATCACTCCTTCCATTATAAACTCTCTAACCACTCAAACCCCCAAGTTTCTAATGTTACATCTTCTTCCATTCCTGACAATCCTCCGAGGCGCCTGAAAAGAAGATGGCCACGAGACCAGCTAATGTAAAATGTCATTAGAGTGCTACCAATGGGTAGTTTCTCTACACGCCTGTAACACTCCAATTTAACTTAGATCAGATTTACTAAATTATTATAATGTACAGTTATAAATAGCAATAAATAAATATTTAAAAAAAAATATTATAGTAAACTGCCCATTTTTTTTTTTTTTTTCTGAGTAGATATGCTTATATATTTAGATTTTACGGAAAATTATTTATTGGTTTTCAGAGTTTTTACCTTTTAAGTGATCCTTACTAGCCAGAAGCTGGGGATATATTTCGTTCCCATTCTGCCGGGAGTAGACAATCAGAGTGGCTTTATCATTTCAATCCCCCACACACTCTTTTTTATTATTTTTTTCGTTTTATATTACTGTCCTTAATCATTTTTATAGCGCGGCCACTCACGTGTGTCACGGGGCCAGACAATATTTATAAGTGCGTCATTAAATAACCGGGCCGAGACAGTTGGGGGCATTGTCAAATACAGGATCGTCACCCTGGGGTGTGAGCCCCCTTCGGAAACGGTCAAACACCGCGGCCGGTTCAATCTGTTAATGCGCCCTCCTGATATTTTACAGAATTTTATCTGCGGCCTTCCTCCCATGCACCCTTGACAAGGGTTAAATGGCTTTTTGCAATTTTCACGGCGTTCGTTTTGTCCATCGTTTTTCCATCGCAATTCACGGGGAAATATTAATGCCATCATGTCAGGGGTGTAGTGGAAAAATGTGGCGGCTCAACCTGTAAATTAAGAAAACTGTGCAGTGAGGGAAAGGGAACTGTCAGTCTCATGTGTAATTATTATATTTATTTTCCATACTTTCCAATAACGAAGTATGTATTTTTCCGCAGTTCAGAGCAACTTCATAATATTTCCCTAGTGTATCTTTAAATTTCTTTTAAGGCAATTTATACTTTCATGTTTTTTTAGGAAATTCAGTAGTAGCTGTTTTTATTTTATTGGATAAATTTAAGGAAATCTGTTGAAAGGTAATGATTTTGTATTAAATAAGTATTTAAATTTAATTTTTGATCTAGTCTGGCACCCAGGATCAGTAAATTCGGTAATTATCGATAAATTCCAACCCCCTACATACTTCCTCATTATCCGTTCTTATCTATCCGACAGATTATTTCAAGTAAATTACAACAGCGCTTATTCATCCCTACTCTGTCAGTCTGCTGGTGTACCTCTGGGTAATATCCTTTTATACAGAAAATATAGAAAATTTGACATTACTATAGCATGAAAATCAACATTTTATAATATTAGACAACATAATTCCGAATCGGTCATGCATATGATTCACCCATCACTATTAACTGACCGGAACACATCATTAACTGTTAAGTATCACTTTAAAACTGCTAGCAATCGAAAGGTGCCAAGCTCCTATATCATTCATCCTATCCTTTATACAGTTTTCACAGCTGACATCCCAACTCATCCTAACTCTATTCTCACCGCCGATGACACATGTTCATTGTCAGTGAACAATGATCCTTACATTGTATCTCAAAACCTCCAATCACACATTGAAGAATGGTGCCTAAATTGGAGGATTACAATTAATTCCAATAAATCCCAACCAAATCACATTTATCCTTCGTTGTAAACCCATGACCTCTTGCCCTACAGTATCCTTTAACAATACCACACTTATTCCTGTCGAACAGATCCGTTACTTAGGACTACATCTCGACAAATGGCTGACATGGAATCCTCATACAAGACTGAAAAGACAGGAAACTCCTCGTCGATTTCCACTATTACATTTACTAGACAAACGGTCTAAATTGTCAATCCATTACAAAAGACTGATCTACATGACTATTATAAGGGCTTGAGGTATGGGACTCCACTAAACCATCGAATTCCTCTCGAAACCAATCCTTACAGTCCAAAATCCTCCGTAAAATCCTTAATGATCCTTACTTTGTCACAAATCAAGTCACCCCTCAATGTCCCATGTGTTGCCGATTTGGCCAGAACCAGATACCATTTCTTCCATGATAAACTTCCCAACCACCCAAATCCACTTGTTTCTAGCCTGGCTTCTCCTTCATTACCTAATAATCTTCCTATGCGTGTCAAAAGAAGATGGCCTCGAGATCTTCTCCTCTAGAAATGTTATTGGAGTTCTATCAATGGATAGATTCTTCACATGTTTGTATCATATCACCTACAGTAAATTTACTTGTTGTATATATTTTTATAAAGTTGTAAATGCCAATAAATAAATTATTAAAAAAATTATTAATTTTTTAAGTCTCAACATTCTTTATTATATCAATAGTCGAACGTTCCTGCCCATTTGGCCATCCTCAAGGATAATCGTAAATATACCTCACGTCGAATTATTTAAAAAACGTTTTGCAGGCTATTCTGCTCAGATCAATTAACAAGTCAAATTACCCTATTTTGTCACTAATTTATTAATTTTTTAAATAGTTTGTTTTTTATGATAGTTGATAGTAAGTAGATCTAAAATTAGAATTTTTTTAAATTAATGAAATTGTGACTAAATTGGATAATTTGACTTGTAATTGGTCTAAATTGTAATTTGACCTGGGCAGAACAGCCTGCAAAACGTTTTTAAATTATTGGATGTGAGGTGTAAATTTATATTTAAGATTGTCCTTGAGGATGGCCGGATTGGGCCAAACGTTAGACTGTTAATATAATAAAGATTGTTGAGAGCTAACATTTGATTTATTTAAAAAATAAATACTAGTCTCAAGAAATTGAAAAGATATGTATAATTTAATTTTTTTTTTAATTGAGAGATACTTTCAATTCCAAAAAAATAATTAATATTCACAACTTAAGATCGGATTTTCTTACAATTATCTTTTGTTCCCTAGCCGCAAATTCAGTCAAACATCGAAAAGAATTCTGATCATAAAAAAGGTGTTGAATCGACTCTAGTTTTAGATTGCATGAAATCGATAGTTTTGGTGTTACTGGAGGAATTTGGATATTTTGAATTTTTCTGCTCGAAACTGCTTTAATGTACATCTTTAGTATTTTAGTTATAATTTTTTTTTTTTTTTTTTAATTTTGTCTCAAATTCATGAAAAATCTAATAAATTATAGTCACGAAACTAACAATTAATATTCCGTTAAATCGTTCATGATGAGAACTCAATAATTCCTATCTCGGTCAATAGTTCTGGTTTGGCCCTGTAATTGATGCTGTGTAACATGGGCTATTATCAATCAAATTAACGATCTATAGAATAATTTGAAATTTTGTATTGCACAAAATAATTTGCTCATTATGTGTTAAATTTCAAACATGAGTTGAAATTAAATAATTTTCTATTTTTAGTCTGAATTAGGTTATTTCAATTTCAATAACCTAAAGTTTAATATTTTAACCAAATTTTCCATAATACACACATACAAGTATGTATAACAATATTTATTTAGTTATTTTTTCCTTCCTAATTGTATAGTTTAAATTTTAAAAACTTAAGGTAAGGCAAATAATTGTTTAATATGTGAAGAGAAACAAAATAACAAGGGAATGTATGTCAAGAATATTCTTGGAATAGTATTAATGAGTGGCATCAAGAAAATATGAAAATAATAATTTGCATTTCCAGAATAAGATTCATTGTGATAAATGGCGTTCATTATTACTGCTTTTACTTGGATTCCTACTTTACGTAATTTCGTCTAACATAATAGACATTAGCGGAAATTTCCTATTTCAGTTACAGTCTTACTTTTTAGTTTACTACTAACTAGGAGAGTATAACTTGGTTCAAAGAAGGTTCGATAAGTTTCCATATATTCTTACCAAAAATTTAACAATTAGGTTGATTTATGTATTAATTTGCACTTTTGGGTTTTTACAGCAAGATTTTGCACATTTTGGCTTGTTTACTGCAAAAAAATCAGATCTCTTTTTGTAAACAATTACTCAGGAGTAATATATTTTCCATAGAAAATGTAATAAAATTAAACAAGTTGGAACTGCACCAAAAAGTCAATTTTTTCTTTACCAAAAAAATCTGGAATAAATTAAGAAATTAATCAAATTTAATTCATGTTTTCATCAGAGCTATTAAAAA
>NW_027110400.1:619329-621421 GCF_000696795.3 Halyomorpha halys
ATTCATACTAATATTTTATTTTTTTTACAAAAATTTAAGATTTAAAAAATAGCTATAGAAGACTAATGATGGAATATATTTCATGGATTGGGGTATTAGCCCTAACTCTAACCTGGGTTAAAGGGGAATATAAATGATGGAGGGAAGAGGGACTTGTTAACATATCCGATAGGGGGGGGGGTGAAAAAGCTAATTTGGTAATATTTGGCCTGGTAAGTATTTGGTAGCATTGGGCTGTACCGCAACACACCGTCGGCCAATTAAGGGGACATTTTAATTACCTCAGGTGTGATTTTGGCCGATTTGAATTGCTGATTGTTCCGGACCGAAAAGAGTTGCTCTAATAGCCTTATCAGATCAACTTTTACACGTTCCGGCTCCAATTTGAATGTTTGACCAATTTTTTTTTTTTGGTATAAGCATATATTGTATTGATGAGGAGATTTTTTTCTTTCTATCTGTATATAGAAACTAGAACAAAATATCTACGGGAGAAATATGAAGAGAGTTCAATAATTTATTCGTCACTTCCACGCAGCCTCCTAATTTAAATCCATTTTAAAGCACCTTAAAACTTTGAATAAGGGATGAGATAGATGATGCCGACATTACTTTCTTGTATAAATAATGGTTATGAAACCGTGCCGTATGATAAAACTATTTTCATGGTCTGATTGACAATGAAAAATAAAATCATGCCGGTAAAATATATGGGCACTGTGGTCCAATAATTATGATAATTACTTTTGAAAAACATTGAAAATAAAATGTTTTTAATTTTATATTAAAAATTTGTATAAAAATCTCCCCAAACATTGTTATACTGTTTACCAGTTCTAGAAATCATTGGACGCAGTTATTAAAAAATCTACAACAGAGAGTGATACTCAAATATATGTTTAAAAACAATGGAAAATTAAAATATCTAATTTATTTATTTTTTTAAATTCTGAAAATATGTTTCATTATTTCCATTGTTGGACAATTACTTCAATCTTGTGTCCCAACTTAAAACAGTAGCTAGTTTATTTTAATATTTTTTTCATTCCGTGGGACCATCATGTCAACCCGCCCAAGCCGGAATCGAAACGGAGCAGCTCAGACATAAGGTTGCTAAGGTGACGCCTCAACGCATTTAGCTACAGCCGCTTTAACTAACTTTTAACCTGTTCTACTACAACCACTGATGGGTTTTGGCTTCAGTACTTAGTAAGAAAGCTTCCCAGAAGTTTTGACGGTGGGAAGTGGGGGTGGTTCGCGCTTGGTTCAGTTTCTTACTTGGCTGTAACATAATTGCACCATTATTCTAGACTAGCGCTTGGGTCAGGAGGTAATATGGTGAGGACCAGGCTCAATAACCAATTTACTTTTCCAATCAAGAGGTTGGGAGAATAAATAGAGGTTTCATAGAGCCTGTTTATTCCCCAAGAGGACTTCCTAACCCACAGGGTCGATCTACGTATGATTTAACAAAACATTAACCTAATAAAAAATTAATTTAACATAGTAATCTACTGCTACAGTCAATGAGCAATTCCCCTTCATAATTGCTTTAAACTGAAATGTAAAAAAAGGGTTATTAAAAGGTATATGAGCATAAAGTGTATAAAAAAAGTAAATATATTAAAATTATATATGTAGTAAATACATATATAGTAAAAGCACATGTAGCATAAATATAAAGTAAATAAAAAAAGTATTTGGGCTTTTTTTTTGAGAGGGAAAACTTTCAAATAATTGTTTCTTACATCTTTTTTAGATTCATCATCCTTTCATAGATCAGGCAACTCAGGAACGCCAATAATAACAATACATCAATCAGTATAAAAAAGGTTGGTTTATGCTAAAAAGCAACATAACGGAAGAAATGTTTTAAGCAAATTGACATAAAAGACCATCTCGCCATTTTAATTTTTAAAATGATTTCTGAGAGCTATTTTTATTTTAAAATATTTCTTGTAACTACAAGCGGTAAAGATGGATTTCTGGAGGAGATGCCTAAGAATTACCCGCCTGGATAAAATCAGGAATAAGGATATTAGAAGCAGGCTAGGTGTGACCGAAGAAGTTCCGGAGAGGATTGGAAGGAGTA
>NW_027110400.1:622791-624477 GCF_000696795.3 Halyomorpha halys
ATTGGGGTGAGATAACTGCCTTTTTTCTTCCCGGCTCTTGTACTATATGGGCACTGCCAGAAGACGTTAATGGAAACATCCAGGAAGACGGAGGAGAGGAAGATCCTGAATCCGGTGGAAGGACTGCGTGGAGGATATGACCTGTAGGGGACTTGAGGAGGAAGATTGGTGGGATAGAGAGAAGTGAAGGGACGCTTTGCCTTAGGCAGGCAATCCAATGAGGGGAAAAAAAACCTGCAAAAGTAATAGTAAAGTATATTTCTTACAAATATCATTAATCATTTTTAGGCTTAAAATAAATGTGGTCACCCAGACTATTTCCTTCTTGATATAACGAAAGAACAATTCGAGACAACAAAGATTACTTTCTTATATAAGTATCAGTAAATAGAATATTAATATTTTCACAATCAAATTCTGGACACAGGACCATTAAAATAATTATATTTACAGATAACTAAATGAATAATAGCGAAATAAAGGTTTAGGAATGAAACGTTAGTAGCAAATATGAGCTCAATAGACGAGGCCATATATTTCATATCTCTTTGCATTGCTTCTATCTCTGTGTGAGTGTGTACAAGTGTCTGTGTGAGGGTGAGCAGGGGGTGGGGTGGAGTTTTTCACAGAAGCCCAGAGGGTTAATTTTTTCCACCCAAGCTATATGGGGATGTATTAATTTCTATTACTGGGGACATGGTGTGTTACAGAGAACGCCGGGAATTTTTCGTTTTTTTTTTTTTGCTTTTTTCATTTTTTTTTTTTAGCAATCGCCCCTGCGAGCCTGATAAGTAATATTTCATTTTTACAAATGCAGTCCTGTGCCCGGTTGGGATCCCTTAATCACTTTTATTGTGCTGTGTTGGGCTGGCGGTGAGAGTTTGTCGTTCTCCACAAACCCTCTTTTCCAGCGATTGTCAGCTTTTTAATGATATATATGTATATACATAAATATTATTAGTTTATCATAACTTAACTATCGTTAAATAGATTAATTACTAATGTAATTTTACGTTGAATTGAGGTAGTTGAATAGTTTTACTCTAAACACTTCTGTGACTGGAGCCTTCTCCAGCCTTATTGTTCAGAATCTGATTTTTCAGTGGGTTAGAAACAAACTTGGGGTCAAAGTAGTATCAAGTAGGATTTTTCGCTAAAAAAATCCTTCTTGAATTTATCATATATAATATGAGAGTCGAACTATATTTGTATGTTTTATATGCTTTCAGAAACATGGATCTATAAAGAATTAATAAAATAGATATGGCCTAAGACAGGTATAAATCTTAGTTTGTCATTTTCAATATAAAATAATAAAGTTGTAACGATGTGTAACGATTCCTGTGTAACCATGTGTTTTCCAGAGGGACTTAAGGAATAACCTTAAGGTATAAACTCAGTGTTTATCAATATCATTATAAATAATTACCAGACATTATGCTACTAGTAAATAATTTATTTTTACGTTAAAATAATATTATTGACAATACTTTATTTTCAAAAAATATTGTTTTTCGCTCCTATTAAAAATGTTTATAAACGTGACGCCTTTTCAAAAAATAACACTATAATATGTATAAACTTAATTAAATTAGAACAAAAAATAACGAAAAAACAAAACAGAAAAATTGAATAACGGAAAAATCAATAATCAGGAAATTATTGTTAAGCTTTTTCGCAGATTAA
>NW_027110400.1:624667-626571 GCF_000696795.3 Halyomorpha halys
ATTTCCTTTTCTATTTATTGTTTTGATTGGTATTATTTAATTTATTTATATTTTTTGAGAATACTGATTAGTAAATTAAATCCAGACAAACAACTTTGCTTGTCAATTTCAGTTGCCATTATGATAGTGCATCAGTTATATTATATTTTATCCAGAACATACTGTTTCATCAATAGATGGCGAGAGATAAAAAATATGAAAACAACTGTAATATGTAAGTAGATCTTTTTCTGATTTAAATGATATACAGTCGGTATTATGTGAGAATGGCGTATTTGAATTTTACCCGGCCTAAAGTTTCGTTAGTGGAAATAGAATTATACTTTCGAGAAACTGTTACATTATTGATTGTGTGTCACATAGTTAATACATAAACAAAGCTAAGGGTGTACAATGCCGTGATAAAGTCAGCTCTGGCTTACTTAATATTAATAACCCTCATGCTGGGCTCTAACAGGCCAAATCTAGAAGGATGGACAGAATCAACAAAGATGCAAAACAACTGCAAGCAGCAAACTGGAAAGCAGTAGCACAACAAAGGCAGGCGTGGAGAAGCCATGTTCAGACGACCAAAGATCTACAAGGTCTGCTGAGGCAACTGAGAAAAAAAAAATTAACTCAAGATCTTTACAACGAAGACAATGACCTATTTAAAAAATAATTTGAAAGTTATTAATAGAATCGATTTTAAAGAAAAGTAGAAGTACAGGGATTCCGTCCTCCCCCTTTACGTTATTGGCCTCGTAAAGAGCGGTATAATAATTTAGTAAATTATTACTTCTAGCATTATGGACAGTAAATTTAAGGATATTTTTGGTAAATGTCAACAATATTGAAAACAATTCACTTTTGTTTCCTTTTAAGTTTCAATTCTCGTATTATATAGCTCCTTAAATTTTCTAGGTTATACCCAATATGTTAGCCTAAATTATTATTATTATTATATGGGTGACAGACCATGGAGGTCTAAGTCCTCGCGCGATGTATTTACTAATTAGGAAATAGCAAAATATATTAGGAAATACATCGCGCGTTTCTTGGCGTGTTTTCTTTGCTAATACTCTTTGCCTAAATATATTCCCTAAATCTAGAAAATTTTTATACTTACTAAAATTATAGAAAATATCTGAAAGGTTGAGATCTAGATAAGGATATGATTCGAAACCGGCCTTCACTTGTAGAGTGTAAAGACCTGTTTCCCGACAATCACTAAGGCACTGAAATGGTTTAGAGTTTAAATGGCGTTCACCGAAGCAGTCCCCTGCCGCCAGCGTATCAATTAAACGACAGTTGTAACGTAAATATTTCAGGTAAACAGCTGGACTAATATCATTAGGACTCGTGCGAGCATTGTGTCAATTATCTTCAGCGTTCTCTTCTCTCGAACCGAACCGCAGAACACACAACAGGAATCATAACATCAACCGGTCTCAATGATGGACTCGAGATAATAGCACCGGAGGCCTAGAGGTCAATACAGGCTGAAATGAACTCAGATTGAAAAAAAAAAAAACGACCTTACTTAACATTATTTAGAGGCCCGAGGAGCTTTATAAAATATTCTACATTTTACTTTATATTATTGTACAGTGCGCTGACGTTTCGGCCAACTTTTAAGGTCATCTTTAGAGCAGGAATAACAGAGCTAAATGAGGCCAGGGGAAATGAATATAGGGAACTTGTATAGGTACCTCATCTACTTCCCCGGCACCAGCCATACATACATACAATAAACTAAATAATAGGTCAGAATACATTCGGTATTCAAACAGACAGAAAATAGAATAAAATAAATGGAAACGAAAAATTATGAAGATAGTAGATTAATAATAGTTCCTGGCATAATGAAACTAATAATGTAGCTCCATATTGTCTGTGTGAGGGTGAGCAGGGGGTGGGGTGGA
>NW_027110400.1:628622-629471 GCF_000696795.3 Halyomorpha halys
AGGTGATCTGGTGGGATTTGTCAGGATTTATTTTGATTCTCCAGTTTTTACACCATTCTTCAATAGATGTTATGTGTGCCTGTAGTGTTTGTGGTGCATTAGTTCGGTCGTTGTTTACAGACAGTATACATGTGTCATCAGCATATGTTGTGTTAGGGTGGGTTGGCATGTAAGCTGTATAAAGAATGGGACCTAAGATACTACGTTGAGGAACACCGGCGGACTGAGAAAAGAGAGATGATTAGGCTAGGTTATGATTTACTTTAAAGGTTCTATCAGAGAGGTAGGAGCGGATTATAAGGAAATATGTTGGGGGTAGGAATTGACGAAGTTTATAGAGCAGATCTGGAATATAGTAAATTTAAATATCATTCATTCATATAATGAAATCAAGGTAAATGCTTTGAAGAATTTATGTTTATGAGAGTTACAAGATTATTTTCGTAGGCGCAGTAGTTCTTATGGCTTATACCTTATAACTTTTCATAAACTAAACGTTTTGTACAACTACCACGATCTTACGAAGATAAACGTCATAAACTACTTTATAGTACATTAGACTACCCTTGATTTCAGTGTTAATAGGACATCTGTACATCTAATGATTCCTCAGATATAAATTTCCAAAAATAAATGTTCTAATTATTGATATTTTAGTACCTTTTTTATAAAATGTCGCTTTTAAAAAAAGTATATCTCGGAAACTAAGGTAAATATCTCTTTCAGAGCTCATGATTTAAATTCTGTTCTAATAGGGTTTTAGTAATTTAAGTAGTTTTAAAAAGGTCTTGCATGAGACCTTATACTCATGGAGTATTAGTATTTTATAATGGTTTTAAATCCCACCCA
>NW_027110400.1:630116-640607 GCF_000696795.3 Halyomorpha halys
TCCACATGTTTTTATCATGTCACTATGTCACCTACAGCAAATTTACTTGTTGTATATATGTGTATACAGTTGTAAATATCAATAAATAAATTATTAAAAAAAAAAAAAAAAATCCCACCCAAAATATAAACTGATATTTTTTTATGGCAGTCGAAACCTAATTGTGTCATCCTGAAACAACATTTGTTTAAATCTGTCTTTTTTTCGAAGTACACTAAAATGATGTTTAATATTCCTGAGAGCACCAGTTACCTTAGGCACATATTTATAGAGTAAAGTTGAATCTGAGTTTCGCTCAGACTCATAAGGATGTCACTGGTAGCTACAAAATAGTAATAGGATAAAGAGTCCGCAACAAGGAATAAGGGATCTAGAGGCAAGTCCGAAAAATAAATCAAAGTTAGTACTATGATTTAGCTTATGAAACCGACAAACTAAATTGGGATTGTACCAAACTTTTCACAGATATCTAACTTATGACGTATTGACTCGCTTGATTTAATAGGTACACGTTTATGTCTGGAAAAAGTAGGGAGGCAGGAGATGGTTCTGGGAAGATACTATTCGAAAGTATATAGTCACTTTTTAAACAGTACTGAAAAAAACAAATAAAGAAGTATAGATAATAGGCAGATTTATTCAAAATAAGTTTGTCCACAGGATTTCTGATACTATAAATCAACCCCCATAAGAAATATGAATGAATTATTTGGAAGGCCGGCAGATGGTTGCTACCCATCGCACACCGGACTGACTGGACATTTCACTTGCTAAGCAGTGCTCGGCTCATAATGGGCAACAAATTAAATGTGATATTTCATAATCAGAGTTTGACTTGTTGAAGGCTGGCCTGTGGCTAATGGCGTGTTTTAGGCTAGGGCTTTATCAATATTCATATTGGCCGCCGGAGCAGGGGTGCTTCTCTAGTGTCAAACGTTACACAGGAACGCTCTCAGAGCCGTTCGGACACGCTGTTTTACACGTCCATCAAGAACGGTTCCTCGTTGCTCCCGGTCAGTCGGCTGTTCATCTTCCTGAATAACGAATGCACTTTAAATATAAATACTTCCAGGTCCAGAATTCTATCTTACTCATTAGAATATTACCTAATAATTAGAAAATGAATTCTCATATCATTAAATTTCACTAAAAAACTTCTAAGCATAGGACTAAGTCTATTAGATGAGTAACAAATCAACGTTTCGCTCATTTAGGTGTCATCAGAACCGAAAATTATATGAACACGTATAAAACAGATATAGTATATCCCACATTAACTACTGTTAATGCAAATAAAATTCCAAAACCGTCTAAAAACACTAACTTAAAAAAGATACCCCAATACAGGTTCGAATACACAATCTGGTAGACATATATTGGTTTTACCCCCTATCCTGGTATTTCTGACATCGGAAAGGGAGGTTGTCCTATAGGTAACTATCCAATTTTAACCAGGGTTAAATGGTCGAGTTAGCTAACCGTCTAAAGCTAACCGTCGCCACTGCAGACTCGAAGCTACTAAGTTGATCTCACAAAAGGCTTTTAACTGCACTAGAATAATTAATTATATGTGCAACAGACTTAGAACGATTTACTATCTCTATTTTTTTTTGTACTGTTGATATGAGATGTACTTTCCATGGACTTATTTGATTGTATCTATTCTTGTCTAAATGATACTTCAATTATAGAAACGCTGAATAGTTTGTTATTTACTGTTAATTGGGATAAAATAAGAAGAGAGGGGAGGAGTGGGCGTCTAGTGTGTTCTACGTCCACCAAACATCAGTCCACTCCGGTCTTTTGGTTTTAGACTCTTATTCTCTGTCCAAAATACAAGTATCTCCAATCTTACATCGACATAATCGATAAGATACGATCTATCTTAGCTTGGAACTCTAGTAATCCATTACTTACTTTTCACTTCATTTCAGAAGATATAGCTAATATTTTCTATAGTAATTCTCCGTATAAATTAGAGTTCATCTTGGAGAACTCGAAAACCTGATTATTTGGTCAATGATTTAAAAACCTCTGCTCTCCACGATGCAAGAAATAAAGCAATATTCCGCCAAACAGCCCTTTAGTGTAGACCTACCAAAGTTAAAGCATGACCTTGGATTTATTAACAACTTTCTATCTTTGTGTTTGTTCTGTGACCTTGGTTTTCCGTGGCGCTCCATTTACCCGAAATTTAATGGGTATTTTCATCGTTTAATGCAGTGATAGCAGTAGTGTGCTGAAGAACTTTTGAGTAGATAAATAATGAGCTAGGCTAATGAAATAATCACGCAGGGTCGCAACCTCCCAATCTATAGCAGTAGCCCGCCCAGTAATTCACTGAGGTTTCTCCCTGATAAATTATGTAGACGACTCACTGCTATCACCCCATATATATAAAAGGAAAAACACCAAAAAAGTATAAAGTAATGATTGAATTCTATAAAGTAAAAATAAAATGGTGGGGTATTTCTTGAAGTGCGGAATTACATATCTTACTTTTACCCAACGTTTTGAAATGGAGTATATGTGTATGTACGTATGTGTGTATGTGTGTGTGTAACGGGCTGAGGTCTGCTCCCCCTTAGCGAATCCTGCCTGCGCTCATGCGAATCTAATCTATTTTTTGTAATAGTTTCCCGAAAAGATATCGCTGCTTTGGTTGAATACTGGCACATCTAACAAAAAACAATTTTTTTTTTTTATTCATTTGACGTATTCTGTACTACAGAATCTATAGGTTGTTAGGTAGACTGTGATTACTTTTCGACAACCCTACTAGCTTTGAAGTAGTCTATAAAGGTACCTCAAAAAGAAAAAGAAATTCCCGTTTACATTAAATTCAAACTAAAATCAAAACATTCTCTTTTTTCGTTTGATGTAAAACTATTCAAGCAAAGCATTTGTTTTGTTTAACGGCGATACATTTCGAGTTTACGGAACAGAGGTTTTTCCAGAAACTGATTTCAATAGAGTTGTTAAAAACTGTAGTCGAGGGATTTTTTTAAAATTTTTTTTGTTTTATCGTAACAAGAAATGAAGAAACAAAAAAGAAATAGAGATTCGCAAATAGAAAATATCTACAGAAAAATGTACCCATAACAAACTTTCGAATTAAAATAAATAATTATGTATTCATTTTTGAAAACAGTGCACTATGTATGACCTTCCACTTTGATAATGTTTTCTAGGATAAAAAGATGTGCCGAATTCACAGAGAAGAATATTTATTATATTTTACAGAAACTAATATAGTAACAGGCGGTTTTAGTGATCATCTGTGTCTTGAGATCACAAAAAAAAATTTGATTTAAAGAAAATAAAGTATTTTTCTAATGAATATTATAAACAGATGACATTTTTGATTGGACACATCCTTTATCAAATAATAAATAAGCCTAAGTCATTTATCAGACTGAACACATTACGCGTTTAAAACGTGAACGTTTCCGTTAGAAACTGAAATTCGAATTTTTTCACGATCGCAATACCCTTACTATATATTTCATATATAGGTAAGTAAAAGTAAAAAATTAAGTTAAATCAAAAATTATGAAAGGAAGCAGTTAAATTTAATAACATATTGAACAAAAGATTTCGTGTCATAATTATCGAAATCACGTACAACACTTGTAATTCGTTTGTACTGATTTGTCCGATTTAATCCAATTACACATTAGATACCTCTCTCGTTTTCGATCAAGAATTTTTTTCTATACTTAATCCGCAGCTTGGATTTTTGGAACCTTTGTCTATTCCGTGTTCGTTCGTAGTTCCAGGTGTTCAGTTACCGTGACTGATGTCGATCTGTAACGGCTCATCCCAACTATTTCTCTTTCTACTATAACGACTTAATATAGAAAGCGCAGTAATTGATAGGAAAAAAATAATCTATTTCAATTATTCGATAATAGTTTTATCGATTGCTTTAATTTGCCAAAAAAATTTTGGATGTGTATATGACAACATTTGATAGAACTAAATTTGAGAAAAAAATAATTTGTCTTGTAAATACCGATTTAGATTCTACTACATCAAATAATATAAATATTGATGTATATAAAATAATGATACGTTAAGGGAATAAAGCAGGTACAGTTCTCTTTTAGCGCTAGTGACTGTGGAGGTTCCGTTACTGGAGACCAGAAGGTGCAGGTAGGTACTAATAGAAAGTTGGAGCGATGACGGGCAGTTCCATACCGCTACACAGAGTAACGGTTCCGCTATAAGGAAGTCAGGAGGTACTAGGAGCTCCTCTTCCAACAAGATGACTTCCTTGCGTCCTGTGAATTCTGGTGCTTCATCCAAGTATAAAAAAAAAAAAAAGCCTTTTGGCTCAACAATGTTCTGAAGAAAGAATTACTACTACATACCTGCTTAGTAGTTCTAACCATCTTTAAATTTCTATCATCATGAATAACAAGATTTAGAAAAGAACCGAGAACTTAACAAATAAAAAAAAATACTTTAGTAACATAATTTTACTTTATTCATAGATAAAACAATTTTAACAGCAGAAAGGTAAAGTAAATAAGACTATTGTTTTTATTTTACTCTTTACTAATTTATTTTCAACAATTCTGTACACTTATGAGATAACTCAGTACAACAATTTGTTTATATCTTGAGTCTATTGATTTTTTGGGTATTTGACAATTAATTTACAAATAGTAATAGGAAATGAATGAACTCTATATGATCTATATGCTGAGTTACAAAATCCATTTCGCCAGTACAAGAGCCCAAGAGGAGAAAAAATGCAGTTATTTCATCCCAATTTTTGATTAATTAATTGAAAACTATGTATAATTACTAGTCAAAATTTATGAGTCTGACAAGTATAGGTAGGGGGAATAAAAAGTGGCGGCTGTTTCAAAACGTTAAAAATAATTAATTTTTTATTCAGAGCTCTAAATCTTTAAAACTACCAACAACAATAGAAAATCTAAGAGAACATCATTTAAATTAGAGTAAATTTGCTAAAATCCAAGCCCTAATAGACACATTTACATTCAATTGTTCTCGAAATATAGCTTTTTAAAAAGCAACATTTCATAAAAATGTTGTATGGAACTTACTGAAAGATCAGTAGTTAGTGAATTTATTTTCAATAATCTAGATCTCAAAAACCATTTGACGTACAGATGTCTATTGGCACTCAAATTAAAGCTAGTTTAATGGGCTATAAAGTAGTTCATAGCGTTTATTTATGTAGGAGTAGTATTTTCCAGGAAATTTGCTAGAATAAATTGATTTATAGTTGTTCGAACAAATTTTCATTTTCCAAATTTATATTCATATGCGAATATCATTAAAACTAGTACCCCTACGAAGATACGTGTCATAAACTACTTTACAGTAAGTAAAATCTTCTTTATTTTGAGTGCTGGCAGACATATGTGCGTCTTATGGGTCTATAGACATATTTTTTCAAAAATCGAACAACTAAAAATTAACATTTTGTGAGTTTATTTTGTCAAATATCATAAGAAATACTAATCCTACAAAGAAAAAAGGAATAGACTGTTTTATAGTAAATTTAACAAGCTTTAATTTGAGCGCTGGCAGACATCTGTACATCCAATGGTTTTTGAAATAAAGTTTTTCATAAATAAAACTTATTATCCGAATCAACTATAAATCAATTTATTTTATAAATAAATTAACAACTACTGATATTTCAGTACATTTTTATGTAATGTTGCTTTTTAAAAAAAGCTATACCTCGAGAACTATTGGACGTAAATAGCTCTATTAAGGCTAATATTTCAGCAAATTTACTCTTCTTTAAATAATGCTCTTTTAGATTTTCTAGTGGTGTTGGTAGTTTTTAAGATTAGCTTCGAATGAGAAATTAATGTTTTTTTAAGGTTTTGGAACACCCGCCATTTTATATTCCCCCTGCCTAAACCTGACAGACTCATTAGTTTTGACTAGTAATTATACATAGTTTTCATTAAAGTAATAAAAAATTGGGGTGAAATAACTGCCTTTTTTTCTTCCCAGCTCTTACTACTAGGAGAGTGTACGGCAGGCGCACACTTACTTTGGTCTGCATTTTATTTATTAATTTTTTTTTTTGTATAATTCTACATTAAAAAACGTTTAAATGAAAATACATACCCCTAAGTTTCATCCGAATGGACCCTGAGACCGGAATAAAAAATAAAACCCTGAAACTGCTCGATTGTTTATTTTGAGTTGGAAAAACGATATTAATATGGTTCTTTCGCCTAAAGGCGTTTTCTAGGATATACAAAAGGAAAAATAATAATATTTAAAAAATCACTTGTTTGATTAAATAAAATTGAAAAATGTAGAGTTACATGTCAGTGTAAAAATATCACTAAAAACAGATTTTTTTTAGTAAATTTATGGACTATAATATATTTTAAAAATGTTTTATATTCAAAGCTGGGGACAGATTTATCTAAATAACTTTTAAAAAATTCTATACTTAAAATTTTGGGCAATTATAAAAATAACGATTTCGTTATTAAAAATTACAGATTTTTATTTAAAGAAGGTTGCTATAAAAAACTAAAGTGAGTAAAGAAATTGTTCTAATGAAGTACTAGATGATTATACCCAACTGGGTTTAAAAAGTTTAAAAAAAAAAAAACCTACAATCAATCCTCATTACAAAGCTAAATAAGCTATAAACGTAATTTAACCTTCATCAGGAAGGTTGCACAAACCGAAATTTACAAACTCAGTAAAATCACTTCATTGAATATCAGATAAAGAAATAAAATGTTTTGGAATGTTAACATCCGGAGATTCAGGGTAGCAAAAACCCGGCAATGCCAAGGTCCAGATATTACCTTGGCATAATACATATCTTCAAGTTTCATGGACCTTGAATAAAAAATAAAACCTTGAAACTGCTCGATTATTTATTTTGAGTTGGAAAATGATATTAATATGGTTTCACCTAAAGGCGTTTTCTAGGGTATACAAAAGGAAAAATAAAAATAAAGAAATAAAATGTTTTGGGATGTTAACATCCGGAGATTCAGGGCGGCAAAAACCCGGCAATGCCAAGGTAATATCTGGGAAGGTTTATCAAGCACATGTCGAGCATTTAGTAGTACTTAAAAAATATAAAATATTTATTAATTACCCTGAAAGTCACTCCGTTTGAAGGAGCTAATTCTCAACCATCCTGCCAGAATATTTTCTTAGTAGAAAAACAAACTTTATTTCAGAAAAACGCTTCTGTTCTTATTTATCTGCTAGTTCATCCTCATAATATTTTTGTAAATGTTAATTTTTTAAAAAGGGAGTCTAACACAAAGTGTCATATTTCTAAAACATCAAAATTTACAACTCATTTATTAATACCATAGTTGTTCAGAAAAAAACAGTTATCAAATAAATTAAATTGATGAAAGCCACGAAATAAATGTCAAACCACTTTTGATACAAGAACGCGAGGTTTTGTTACCACCCACGGCCTTCGAACCACTTATATTGTATTTAGCAGAATATTAATGAAATCTTTCTAAAAATTTGGGTTTTATTTATTTTTTTTTTTATATCATTTTTACCCTTTAGAACCCTAAAAATTGGTGAACATACTGTACAGCTGTGAAGGCCTCAACGCAACATCTGGAACCCAGGTAAAAGCGAACCGATCTCATCTGCCTCCAATCCCATAATTATCCCTGTATTTCCTCCCATTATCAGTTACTCTTCGCTTCCTTTTTCTGTAATCGTTATTATTCACCCTCTGATCCATGTTTTTCAACCACCGCTGGCAACCCTCTAACCCGAATGGCAGGTTAAGAATGGGAGAAACCTCTCATTATCCGTGTTTACAGAGTCTTTAATCAAATTCTAATTAAAAGCGGGGTCAGCTTTACTAGTTAGGATAATTGGCAGGGCTATGTTTCCAGCAGTGCTATGGTATCGTTCCGAAACGCACAATCGACTCTCTTAAAACACGCCGGCCATGTGACGTAATGAATGTCGTTATGGATCGCAATCAGCCATTTCGTTCGGAATTTAATTTTTTCGGATTCAATAATGCCGCTCTTTTGACCGAGCGCTAACGAAGGATGGGCACCGTATGACACAGCTTCGTTAATACGGCCTTTGATAAGTTTGATGGCTTGGTTATTTGGAGCTTGTAGATGAACAACTACTCGATATTAGCCCAATTCAGTGTAGCAACCAATTTATTACCAGAAATGAATTACAATTTTTTATTCTGTTACTTAAAAACAATTAAAGGATTTTTTTTTTTATTTTATCTTGCTTTTAGGCCAAAAATTAAAATATAATAGTACTAAAATTTATTTTTTTTTATCTTAGGGTACTCCTTCTCCCACTTCAGTATATATAATTCAAAAGGTTTTTTACTAAGCTATTTATTTTTATTTTTAATTGCTCAATAGAAACCAGTAAAGTACATTTTTAAACATCATCTTGCTTATTTACTGAAGGTATTCCGGATTATCGGAAGGGTCATAAATTTGAAAGTCTAGAAGCACTATAATGAAGATTATTAAATGATTAAATTAAAAAAAGATCACAGATCAAAGTTTAATTAGAGATTTAAGAGGGCTAGAGATTTAATTCTATATTAATAATTACTATACAATTTTATTCCAGATTTTGTAATTATATACAATTTGTGAATCATTACTAAATCCAATGATCTAAATCATCATGATTATGTATCTTTATTTTTATAATAGTGATTCGCCCAATAATAATGGAACATATAAGTAGGCAAGTAGGCAAAATTAGTTTAAAAAACTTATTTATTTATTTATTTATATTATTTCCATTGAACAATTAGAAATACAATAAATTGGTTAAAAGGAACAGTAGAATTTTTTTTTTAAGAAAGAGTACTTTGTCTGATAATTCTTATTCTGGATTATAATTATTTTATTTATTTCCTAGAAAGTTGTTTGTTCTTTTTACTAAGATGTTGAGGTGAAAAAAAAAACTTCCTTTAGAATATTATCAATATACAAGGAGGTAATGCCTAATGTTGTAAATTGGTTTGTGCTACAGGGATAAATGAATATACCATTAGTGAAGAACATTATTCCAAATAATGTGATTATAAAAAAAAAAATTAAACTCTATGTATGTAAATGAAATAATTTCACAATAGAAATTGACAAATATGCGGTAAACATAGACGAAAAGATTTTTAATTGTATACATACAACATATAGATTAAAATTGTTGATAAGATTAAATTATTTGTTACAATTTTAGGATACAATAGTACATGAGTAGGGAGGGTAAACCCCGAAAAGTTTTGCAAGTATAAAATATAATAATATATTCTAATTGTAAGTTTTCTTCATCTCAAAATTTAAAAAAACAATATTCTGTATATGTTTGTACAATGTTTCTGGTTTTCTTTCAAGCACTAATGTTCCTACGATTATAACAATTAATTTAACAATTATCGGCAATTTTTTATATATAAAATTAAAACCGTATGGTAAATTTTACCTCATTGTTAAGTACATCTATTTTTTTTTAAACTTTTGTCACATAGTTACATTAATTAAAATTCATAACTCAACATGGTTTAAGCAACATCGTTCACTACTGACACATTCATCTGCCTCTTTAGCACAAATCAGTATTAAGCATTATCTCTTAGGACATATCAATATGCCTGTGTGCTGTCTACCTCCCTGTTCATATGTCTATATTTAATAAATTTGGCTAGCCAGGTTGAATATTATGATTTTGCATTAGAGATTTTTATTTTTAAATGTTTTTCTTGTTATTGTATCTGTATAATATATATTTAAGTATTTGGCCGCCAGTAGCTCAGTGGGTAAGACTCAGTCTTACCAATTTGATGTCTATTGGCGGTGCCGGTTGGAATCCGGCCTGGGGCGTTGACTTTTTTCATTGAGTGGCGGTCCCACAAAATGAAAATCTTTGATCCCCAACCATGGTTAGGCAGTATAGGACTCCAATGGGAGTCTTGGCCGAAAAAAAAATACAAATATATTTAATTTTTGTGTGTCCGTTTTATAGTTTACAGTATTATTGATATTTTTAGTTATGTGGATTGTTTCTAAGGTCCTTCCGCTTTTTGCGTTTTTTTTTTTTCATGTCTATGGTGGGGTTATTAAGTTAAATTTGTGATTTAAAGTTATGCTTTTGGTTTGTATTCTAAAAATGTTTACTGTTTGTGACATGTTATTGTCTTATCCTGGTTTCCAATTTTTTGGATGTCTCTCCAATATATATATTCTTTCATAGTTGTTTTGCAGTCAAGCCAATATATTGCATTTTGGTTTTTTGAATTTACCTATTGCATCTTTCATGTTATATATTCATGTATTATAGACGTTGCACGTTGTTGTTATTGTATTCACTTTTTTAATATTTCTATAATCATATTCTTGTAATTTTTTTTATTTTGTCGGTTAGACCTGGTATGTATATATTTATTATTTATATTTAGATAACTTGAGTACAAACAAATCATTGGGGCTTTAATCT
>NW_027110400.1:640657-644000 GCF_000696795.3 Halyomorpha halys
TATAATATACATTTAAGTATTTGGGCTGCCACTAGCTCAGTAGTTAAGACACAGTCTTACCAATTTCATGTCTATTGGCGGTGCCGGTTCGAATCCGGCCTGGGACGTTGACTTTTTTCTTTGAGTGGTGGTCCCACAAAATGAAAAACTTTGACCCCCAACCATGGTTAGGCAGTATAGGATTCCAATGGGAGTCTTGGCCGAAAAAAAATAAAAAAATAAATTTAATTTTTGTGTGTCCGTTTTATAGTTTACAGTATTATTGATATTTTTAGTTATGTGGATTGTTTCTAAAGTCCTTCCGCTTTTTGTGTTGTTTTTATCATGTCTATGGTGGGGTTTTTAAGTTAAATTTTTGGTTTAAAGTTATGCTATTGTAAGCCAATGCTGTGTACATTCTATGCTAAACATTTTTACTGTTTGTGACATGCTGTCGTGTTATTATGGTTTCCAAGTTTTTGGATGACTTTCCAATATATATAATCTTTCACAGTTTTTTTTTTCAGTCAAGCCAATATATTGAATTTTGCTATTTGAATTTACCTATTGTATATTTCATGTTAGATTGAAGTCGTTCCAGGTTGTTGTTAATGTATTCACTTTTTTAATATTGGTAAAATCATATTCTTGTATTTTTTTTATTTTGTCGGTTAGACCTGGTATGTATATATTTATTATTTATATTTAGATCACTTGAGCACAAACAAATTCTTGGGGATTTTTCTAAAAATTTTTGTCATTTTTCCCTCCTAAAATGGCATAATTAAACAATTTCGGTCTGCGAACCGTCTGAAGATGGTTCATGATAACGGCATCAAATCTTCGTGGTCAAAAATCCTTTATTAGATTAATTCACTCGATTGGAAATGAGTGGGCTTTATTAGATAGCAACCATGGTTTTCTAAGCCAACTTGAACTTAAATTATAAGAAAATACTATCTTAGAGAAAAAAGGGCGGAGCACTGATCGGCTTCAAATTTTTATTCTATCAAAAGGCTTTTACAATATACAGATTGCAGCAAATCGGACCTTAATAGGCCAATTTGAATTCGAGATATAATTTTATATCTTTTTAATTGTTTAAATGTATGTTAAGTGACTTTTTATTGCCTTCAAAGCTCATAAATGTCAATAAATTCATGTCTATACTTTATCTTTATTATTAGATAGAATTTACATCTGATGATAACAATCCTTCTCTTCAAAAATATGAATTTTATCAAACTGTCGATCAATCAAGCGAGAAAAATGTGCATAAACGTTCTGGCAAGTGAGAAATATTTCAATATTTTATTTATATAAATCATTTTTTGGGGATGCTAAATCCGAATGTGGTAGAAACATAACGTTATAGAAGCATAAAGAGCTCATTATTGATCTCAGGATACCAAAAACATAAAGATTAGACAAATTTATCGAACCAAATTTGAAAAATTTCCGATAAGTTAATAAATATACTCCTAAGTTAGTATTGAATAAAATGATAATATAGAATTATATCAAAAAATTCAAATTTATTGGATGGATATTAATTGCAGCAATATAAACCTTAAAAGATATTTTATTCATAGTAGCATTTTTATTTAAATTAGTCGTTTAAAATATTGAAATTATAAAACTACTTTTATAGAGACAGGGAATGTTACAAGCATTAGCCTCTTTGAAATATAACATACTGCAGCATGATTGCTGTTATGTTTTTTTATGTCATCTTATGTTAATATTATCATATTTTATAATGAGACATCTATAGAGAAAAAAAAATTTTTTAAAAAATTACCCAAAGGAGAAATGCTGTCAATTTATGCAAATAATGACATTTAAATCTCACAATTACCCGATTTCGAAAAAAAGAAAAAATGACTCAGTAATAATTGCAGCGATTATCCTACAATCAGAGCTGGTGGAATGGCAACTTTTACAGTTACGATTCCATAATTATATGCTAATATCTAATTAACTCAAATAACCCCATCTAATTCAATAAATGTAAACTTCCTGTCCCCAGCCGACTTCATAAATATTCATGGAACAATTATATTTATTTATATGTTGAAAACTTTTTTTGCGACGGATCCCACAGCTTTTACAAGGATGCAATATTCAGAAACTGACAATTACTTGGTTATAATTGTCAGTCCCTCCCTCAAAGTGCAGAAGAAATAATCCGCGTAGTGATAAGTCGAATGTTTAAAGGCTCTAGCATTTTTTATTGTTTCGTCATTTAAATAAGTTATATCATAATAAGGAGCCCCCTCGCCTCCAAAAAGGAAACTTCCTTAATACACAAGTAAGTATTCATTCCATCTTCCCATTATCCTAAAAAAAAAAATTAATGTTTCCTATTGAATCATGCTTCTTCATAATGATGTATATTCCCTCTGACACACTTCATATTATTTCAGCGAGATCAGAAAAAAAAAATAAATTATATGATTTTTATTATATGATGAATCAACAATTTTATTTTCAAAAAAGTTTTTTTTTTTACTTCTTTTGGATTATTAAACTAAAACCCCATAGGGCTTTGCATATTATGCTTTTCCGTTTATTTAGTCTGATTAATACTAATAAACAGTTAGTTTTTTTTAAATTGCATTAGAATAAAATATTTTGGGCAGGGGACCTACTCTCTAGAACAATTACTTAGTTTGTTAAAATGTTATAATTGGAGAGCTCTTAGCTACTATACGACCGGCTACACTTGAAAGAGCTCAGTTGGTTAACACGTGGCGGATAAATGCTATACCGTGATTATTATTATTTTGTTTCTTTAAAAATAGTACCGTTTTTTTGTTTTAAATTATAGACTTAAAAATTATTGTCCTTAAAGTTTTGGTATTTAATTATTTTAAGTTTTGTTACTTATGTTTTTAGTTAAAATTGCATAGAGGCTTGGACAGACGGATATTTTTCGACTGTCAACATGTTTATAATTATTTAAATAAATCCGTTTTCTTTCATAAATAAATAAACAAAATTAAAGATACTTAAGAGTAAGTTTTTTTTAATTGAAAATCACATGTGTGTGTTTTTGTATTCACTTTGCCTGTTGTTTGTATTCTAGCTTCTCTCACTATGCTTTCAACAGTTCGATTAAACAGCACATGCTTAGACTGTCGTCCACTTGTCGAAGGCCTTCGCACTTGAATTTATTGATCATATCACTGACTATATATATATATATATAAGTTACGGTACGGGAGTTACGGAGTCAGCTGTTATTTCAATGTCAGCTGACTGAGGGGATCAGCTGATCGAACGTATATAAGAGATGTACCGAATACAATAAAGTTAGTGTTTTACAGCAGTACAAGGGAGTTAGATCTTATTCCTTCTTCTC
>NW_027110400.1:644050-650568 GCF_000696795.3 Halyomorpha halys
AATAAATATAGATAAAAGTTATCAATTACATTACAGCTATTAAAATAATGCCCGATACCAATATATTTAATTTGAATAAGAAAGAATGTCGCTAATTACTAAAGAGGTCATTATGTAGTAATAAAAGGAAGTAGATTTATTTATTGTCATTGTTAGAGATATTTTTAGAACAACATTTATGTTCTTATATACATTGTTTGAATTAGTCGTCGTAACAAAAGTAGTAAATGTAAAATTTCAGAACCATTCTGTAGTTTCACGATTTTCACCATTGAGTGTGCAATCGTACATGTCCAGGTTAACATTATTTTTACATTGAATTGTGTATAGATACGAATATACAACTATGGAACAGAACCGTTTAAGGTCTTCTGTTATCGTGAAACCATTGTATGAGAATGAGTAATTTTCAGGTACTCAATATAGAGAATAATACGTTGACACTGGCCAACGCATTTCCATTAGTGTTATCAATGCACTCCAGAGTTTGGAAGTCAGTTTGAAATTATATAAATAGCGTTCGTAGTCAGCTGAACTGTTAGTTCACGGGGCCAATTAGGGATCATTCTTCTATAACAATTATAATTCTGGTCAAATGATTTTATAAACTATTCCAATTAATATACTTGGAGAAGAAAGTGTTTGAATACAATATTTTTGAAGTTCAAGTAGTTTATAAACAGCATGATGAAGAGTTAAGTAACTAGGATAGAATAATATGACAATTTAGTATTCAAATTTATACAATGATAAAAAAACGAAAAAAAATCCTAATTACTAGGCCTATAAAGAATATATCTTATAATGAGCGAACGACTATAACTGTTGTTCAATTTCTTATTATTAGACAACAGAGTTTGGTTAAAAAAAAAAAATTTTAAGAATTAAAACAACTGCTTATGAATAATTATCGGCCAATAATTCATAACCTTTTTCTTTAAGTTAATTAATATAACTCTGAATTCGAGCATTTTTTTGGGCTAATGTATAATTTTCTGACTTGATTTAAATATGTTTTGGTATCTATAGTGATTAAGAACAAGTTTTGAAATTAATCCATTTTAAACTGCCATGCTCCCATTGAAGTAAGAGATGATGACGTAGATTAAGTATTCTATAAGGACCTTAAAATAATCATGGATTCTCTCCCTGTGTATGATAAGATAGTCGTCAGAGATTTTCAATGCACAAGTTGGCAGGGAATCTCCACATCAACCAAACAAAGAATCTTACAGATTCCACCACAATACCATCAACAATAGACAGAACAGAGAACTCAAAAAGCAACTTGCTCTCCTTATGTTATAGTGGCCAATGAAATACTGATTAGCTCTTGTCATAAACATATTATGAATGTTATGGGAGTAAATATGGAATGGCATTGTTACTAAAATATACCTAGAATCAGAACAAGGATACCCATTATCTGAGCCTATCAAGGACCATTAAGGAGGAAGATATATGACATAGGAAAATTAAGTGAGATGGATCCTGAAAATTCACTCTTTCTAAGTGTAATAGAGAGTAGAGTAACATTCTGCTGAGACAAGAAGGGAACTCTCATTGTTCAAAGAGAACACGTCTCTTTATAGCAGAGATTAGTATTATTGTTGTTTTTGGGATACCCCCTCAAGGTATTTGTAATGGGACTTGAAAATGTTCCTCTAGTGACAACATATGGAAGCTAAAAGTTTTTAAAAGTTAGCTATATTGACCTGTACAGGTGAAGAATGAGTTAGCACATTTTAACAAGGCCACTTTGTATAAATATACATGAATGAGTAAAACTTCACCACCTTCTCCAGTCACGTTCGGGAGAGACTGAAGCTGGCCCGCCTGAAGACCTACATACTTTATCACAGGCTGAAGCTGCAAATATATAAGGCCATCATCAGACCTACAATGCTCTATGGTGCACCCCTGCTGCTCCATCTCTACCAAACCACGCACGAACAGTTGCGGAGCTACGAGGTCCTACGGCGGATTGTTCGTGGTACATCACTACAGAGGGCCAGAAACACCATCATACACCAGGAACTTCAGCTTCCCTCTGTGCCGGAGTATATAGGCCGAAGGCACATCAAATTCTTTGATGGACTGAAGGCCTGTGCCAACCCGCTGTTCAGAGAAATCTGGGAGGTGGCAAAGTACAGTCCCCTTGGTAGACGTCATCACCGAGGAAAGGAGTTCGGGCTCTGCAGCTTGAAGTCACCACACCACCACCAGCCGGTATGGTTTTGTTTATTTATGTTGTTCTTTGCTGACCGCACCCCCCGACAAACTTCTCCAAGAATTATATTGTAACCTTTTTAGCAAAACAAACATAATCAATGGTTACATAATTAATTAAAGAATATAGATTTTATTTAATTTTGTTCATTATAATAGCGATACCAGCAAATAACAAGTAATTCGGGTAATATCCCCCAACAATCAAACCCGAGGGATACTTGAATTACACAATTGTAATAACTATGATCAGCAATTATAGGGCTATCACGGTGCTCCCAACAGCACATAATTTTTTTTTTTTTCATGAGTGGCCTATTGCAGGGCAATCCACCATTTGTCAACTGTTCTCATTAAAGTAGATCTCTAAGATGATGACACAATTCAATTTCAATGTGTATATAACTTTGGCTGACATTGCTTGCATCGGAGTTAAAAGGCCTCCCAGCTTTATGAACGGATAACCGTGCAGAGAACTACAGAACACTGTGGAATTTCAGAAAATTACCTACCTGATAAACTAACAAAGAAGGGCTTCAAATCGGCAAATGTTCTGATAGTGTAGAAGGTACCTGTAACGAGAGGTACTATTCCGCCAAAATTGTAAAATTAAACTAAAATATAATATTTTTTATAAATATTAATTTATAGATAAATTTTACTGAACATTTAATTAAGCGTTTTTGTTCTCTTTTTATAATAACCTGATTACATCTTGTTCACTTCTGAAACATGTTGGAAAGACAAAAAAAAAATACTATTCCTCCAACTTTTCTTGGGATTTTTTAACTCGTATTCGACTTTAAAAAAAAATAAATAAAAATAAAACCTTTTAGAATTAACTGCTTTTGATAAAAATGTGAACAGATGGGCATGCTAGAAGAAACGCAGACAGACATATTGAGACTGAAAAGCGTGAACAAGGGATAATGATAGGTCTGTACAGGAATCTTTGGGTTTTTTTTTTTGTAAAAGCGAGTGGATGCTTCTTCTAGATTTCTATTCTGTTGAATTTACTCAATTAAGATTTTTTTAAATATTTTTATTATGTATAAATTTTATGAGAACGCGATCAATCTCGGTGGTATAGATATGGGAGGAAATACGTTTGAACAGATAAGTTTAAGTATTTAGGTTCTACAGCAAATGGAAAAAACGAATTTGATGAGGAAATAAAAGCCAGGTTGAAGGCAGGAAATGCTTGTTATTTTTCAATTTTGGAACTGCTTAGCTCGCGCCTTCTATCGAAAAACTTTAAAATTAAAATTTACATACCTATTATCCTTCCCACTGATCTTTATGGATGTGAGACTTGGCCTCTTACACTAAGGGATTAATAGCACCTTAAGGTTTTCGAAAATAAAGTATTACGTAAAATATTCAGACCAAAAAAGGATGAATTAACGGGAGAATTTAGAAGACAACACAACACTGAATTACACCTAGTAAATATAATTCAAGTCATAGCATTGCTCCGTATAAAATGGCCGTGTAAGGTTATTAATAAAATATTAATAAACACTAAACCGACGGATACACATCCGAGGAGTAGACCGAAACGTAGATGGGAGTATTGTGTTAAAACTTACTTAGTAGAATTGGGTTTGGAGGGGCATCACTGGAAGGGTGTTTGTATAGAACGGTTGGTAGTATCGGCATCGAACCTTCGGGTTCGTTAGGCCTTCACTATTATTTATTATTATTATAAATTTTATGATGGAAGAAAGGTAGAGTAAAAGTTTCCTAAAAGAAAGAATAGTTTTTAAATTCCAAATTAGAGCAGGATATAACTAGATAAATAATCGTTGATGGCAATTAGCCAAAAATAAGTTAATTATATAATTTATAATGAGTCCTTCAAAACTATCATTATAATAGTTTTTTCATCTTGAGTAAAGTTTTAGTTGAATTTTCAAGTTTGATGTATTTATTAAAACGATTCTTAAATCTGAAACCCAACAGATAATGAATGCATCATACCTCGAGATTGACTTTGAACCATACTTTGGAAAATAAACCTATTTAGAAGGTTATGGGATAAAGGAATAAGGAATATAATATAGGATATAAGGAAATAAAACATGAATAGACGTAATCTTTTTTCCTTAATCTTAAAGCTTCCAAAAAGATTCTAACATACACTTATGTTTATATGTATAAGAAAAACATGTCTTACGTTTGAACAAATTAAAATATTTTCACTTTTGGCTCGCAAGAGACTTCGTTAAGAATTAAGGACTAATTTATTGACAGAACCAGAGAAAAAGGTTTTCAAATATTTAAAATCTTTTATCAATGCGTTCTACGTCATTCAACATTCTACGATTGTATATGTTAAATATTATATTTTCGAAAATCTTTGGCTTTCCTATGGTATATAATACATCAACTATTTCTGAAAATGAATACTTTACTTACTTGAATAATGAAAACTTTATTAAAAAATATTTTTACTCTTATCCCCTTAAGTTAATGATCAAATAATTTCATAGTTCATATTCGTGCGTTTTTTACGATTTATAAAAATGTGGCATGTTTATTTTTTAAATAAATAAGATTAAAGATACACTAGAGGAAGATTAATCTAATATTCGTCATTTAAGCCCTGTCATTCCATTTCAATGAGGCCCTAGCTGACATTAAAAACCAATTCATTGTACATTGACATGCCGAGTTTAATTAAAGTCAATAGAGTCGTTTTTGAATAAAATCTGTAGTGAGAGCTATTTGATCAGGTTTGTTAGGGGTGTTCGTTACCTCTAGGTACAACTATATTTGCGTTGGTACACCCTTATTTTGAGATACTGTTCTGAAGTTCCAAAGTAGTATTTCCCGCAGTTTTCTTCACAGGAGATTTCATACACTGTATTAGATTGCACTTCTATTTTATCCTTATCTTTTGTACTGGTGTAAAGTTTAGATAGAAACCGTGTATTTGTATATAATTTCGTAACCTTTTTTGTCTTTGTTGTTCTGTAAAGTTTTTTTATATTCTCTCTGAAAGTGTGGACATATATATGGGATTGTGTAGTATCTTTTGCTGTTAGTTTCATGGAGTTGTGGTTGTGTCAATGTTTGTATTTGCTTTAGTAATTGACAGACTAATTTATGTGAGGACGGGATGAGTTGTAGGGAAACAGACCTCCGATTCAAGCGAAGTTTTTCATCGGTCGCGAAATTTATTCGACACGGGGAGACATGAAACCCATCGTTCTACTTAGAGGCCCCCTGCTTTGACATTACGAGAGAAACGGAATATTCTTCGAATCGCATCAAGCTCTTGTAAAACAGCAAGAGAAATTGCTGAGGAAGCTGGAGTTCAAACAAAATGCTCAAAGATTTTTAAAAAAGTCGAAAACAATAGTTGGAAAAAAAATTGAAAAGAAAGCCAGTTTTGAGTACCCATCACAAATTAGCCCGGATGGCCTTTGGTCGTAATGTAATGTCATGGACTGAAGAGTGGAATAAAGTCATCTTTAGTGATGAAAAAAAATTCAATCTGAATGGGCCAGATGGATTTTCATAAGATTTTCATGACTTAATAAAAGAAGAAAAATTTTTATCAAGGCATCATGGGTGGAGGAAAAGTTTAGTTTGGGCATCAATTGCTTACAAAAAGAAAGGAAATTTGATGTTTATTTCATCAAGAGTAAACTCAGCGGTATATAAATATTTGTTAGAGGAACAAAAGTTGACTTTTAATGATGTCTGAAGGCACACCAGATAACGCCCCAATACATTCAGCAAAACTTATTAAAGACTGATTTACTCGCAACAAAATTGCCAAATTAGACTGGCCTGCTGTCTCCCCCGACCTGAACATTATCGAAAATATTTGAGAAACTCTTTCAGGAAGGTTGTACTTAAGATAGTTTGGAACAATCGAGGTTTTGAAATCTGCAATTCTGGCTTCCAGGGAGCAATTACCCCAAGAAACAATCAAACAATTGTACGATTCATTACCAAACAGAATTTTTGAATTAATAAATGGTGGAAAGGTCACAGAGTATTAAAATGAGTTTTATTTACTTACATTTTTTATTTTTACTTGTTTTTTTTAATAATTTATTGTTATTTACAACTGTATACACATATATACAACAATTAAATTTGCTGTAGGTGACATAGTGACATGATACAAACATGTGGAGAATCTACCCACTGATAGAACTCCAATAACATTTCTAGAGGGGAAGATCTCGAGGCCATCTTCTTTTCAGACGAGCCGCTTAGGAGGATTATTAGCTAATGAAGAAGAAGCCAGGTTAGAAACAAGTGGATTTGGGTGG
>NW_027110400.1:650618-653732 GCF_000696795.3 Halyomorpha halys
TTTAAAATTAGAATTTACATACCTATTATCCTTCCCACTGATCTTTATGGATGTGAGACTTGGCCTCTTACACTAAGGGATTAATAGCACCTTAAGGTTTTCGAAAATAAAGTATTACGTAAAATATTCGGACCAAAAAAGGATGAATTAACGGGAGAATTTAGAAGACAACACAACACTGAACTAAGGGACCAACACCAAATATAATCAAGTCATAGCATTGTTTCGTATAAAATGGCCGTGTTAGGTTGTAGGGCTTAGTAACGAGCGGATCTCAAAATATTAATAAACACTAAACCGACGGATACACATCCGAGGGGTAGACCGAAACGTAGATGGGAGTATTGCGCTAAAACTGATTTAGTAGAATTGGGTTTGGAGCGGGGGGTTTGTATAGAGCGATTGGTGGTATCGGCATCGAACCTTCGGGTTCCTTAGGCCTTCACTATTATTTATTATTATTATAAATTTTATGACGGAAGAAAGGAAGTGTAAAAGTTTCCTAAAAGAAAAATTAATTTTCAAATTCCAAATTAGAGCAGGAAATAACTAGATAAATAAATAATCGCTGATGGCAATTATCCAAAAATAAGTTAATTATATAATTTATATTGAGTCCTCCAAACTCAATATAATTGGATTCTTTTCCAAAGGCCTTTTGTGTGTTTACCAGTTACCAATTAAATATCTTTATATTTATAAAATATTGTTACCATTAATTATCTAATATAATAAGGGGTGGTATTGTGTAATATAATAGTATATAAACTACATCAAGGAACAAAATGTTTATTTACATTTATATGATTACAAGAAATTATAAAATGATTCAGATAAATGATTGACATAAAATATGAATTACATTATGATTTATTACCTAATGTATATTCTGAATGACTGCTGAGTTTGGTGATTCGTGCAGTGGGATGTAGTAGCGTGGGTGTCGTCTCGTTCATCATGGGATGCGTCCGTGTCTCATAGCCGTTCTTAGGACTTGGTTTGGTCAAAATGCATCTTGCCCTCTCTTCGGTCATCTTACTTCTGTACTCTGTATTCTTTCTTACTTCTGCCCCCACTAGTTCCAAAAAGGGGCGTCGCCTTTTGGGAATCTTATTTCCTCATTGGCTATTATTAGCCACGCCCAAGAAGAATACGTTAAAATGGGCTGACACGTGAAAAACGTTTGGTGCAGTTGTTGTTTACAAACTATAATTGACCTGCCTACCAACAAACTCAGCAGGCAATAGCTGTTTTTAATAGTTTTGCTTAGCAAGTTCCTTTTCACCTGTGCCCATTACCCACATGTGAAGTGCGATTTGTTGGCAGGTATCTATCATACCTGGCACAGGTATGACAAGGAATATGGCAAAGACTTTTATAATATTAATTATTGGTGATACCTCAATACATATCAATAGTACAAGGGCCCAAGAGAAGAAAAAAGTCCGTCGCTTCACACCAATTTTTTATTACTTTAATGAAAACTATGTCAAAATTGATTAGTCTACCAAGTTTAAGGAAATAAAAAAATAGAGGCTGTTTCAAAACGTTAAAAAAAAAAATTCATTCTGAACTACATATCTTCAAAACTATCAATAACACTAGAAAAGCAAATAGAACATAATTTAAATTAGAGTAAATTTGCGCTCTAATAGAGTACTAGTTCTCATAATATACTTTTTTAAAAAAGCAACAACTAACAAAAGAAATGCACTGTAAAATCAGTAGTTAGTGAATTTAGATTGGAAAATCTATATCTCAGAAACCATTCAACGTAGAGATGTTTATTAGCTTAAATTAAAGCTAGTTAAATGTTCTATAAAGTAGTATATGATGTTTATCTTCGTGGGAGTAGTATTTTTCATGATATTTGCAAAAATAAATGAATTGAAATCAACCTTTGAAATCTGATTTTGTCAAATATCGTAAAAACTACTACTCCAAAGAAAATAAACATTATGTACGACTTTAAAGTACAATTAATAAAATATGAGTGCTAATAGAAATTTGTATCTGTAATGATACCTGAGAAAATTAATTTATATACTAATGATTTTTTGTCATTTGTTTTTGAAATGATGCTTTTGATCATACATAGTTCTGTTGGAGCTCATATTTTAGCAAATATATTCTACATTGAATCATGTTCTTTTATGTTTTCTAGTGTTGTTGATAGTTTTAAGGATATGGAGCTCTGAACGAAAACTTTTCATTTAAAACAGTTGTCATTTATTATTCCTCCTAACTATACTTGACAGACTTATCAATTCTGACTAGAAATTATACACAATTCTCATAAAACTAATAAAAAATTGGTGTGAAATAATTCCGGGCTCTTGTACTATAATTTTCCCTCCTACGACCCTATCAGTAGTTAAAAAACAAACATACAAAAATTTCAGATTATTTATTTCAATATCTAGTTTGATAACAGATTATTTCAATAAATAGTTAAAAATTGATTTAAGTTAAAAAGAAAATAGTTAAAAAATAAATTTCAGAACAATGATCAATTATTGTAAAAAATATATGTTTATGTAAATACATGTATATTTTTTCTTTTTAATCGATTTTATTAATATTTTATATTGAGTTTATTAATTCGTCCAGTAATCCAAATTTTTCGCTAGTCTGAACCCACTTGGCTTTTAATTAGTTCATGATGACGAGAGAAAAATTATGTTGTGCTTTAACACATCACGATTAATGTTTGAACCGAAGTGTATCTATGATAGACTATATTAGCTAAGGCCCCAGAGAGACAGAGAAGCTCAAATATTATGTATATATCGTTAAACGAAATGAAATATAATTTCCAAAACTTTCTAAATAGTTTTTTCATCTTGAGTAAAGTTTTAAGTGAATTTTCAAGTTTGATGTATTTATTAAAACGATTCTTAAATCTGAAAGCTATTTCCTTATAATCCGCTCCTACCTCACTGATAGAACCTTTAACCTAGCCTACTCATCTCTCTTTTCTCAGTCCGCCGGTGTTCCTCAAGGTATCTTAGGTCCCAATCTTTATACGGTTTATACAGCTGACATCCCAACCCACCCTAACACAGCCCTAACAACATACGCTGATGACACATGTATGCTTTCTGTAAACAACGA
>NW_027110400.1:659672-674450 GCF_000696795.3 Halyomorpha halys
GAATTTGATGGTTTAGTGGAGCCCCAAAGCTCAACTCCGTATGTCCAGATAGGCCTTATAATAGTCATGAAGATCAGTCTTTTGTAATGGATTGGTAATTTAGACCGTTTGTCTAGTAAATGTTGTAATAGTCGGAATCGACGAGCGGTTTCTTGTCTTTTTAGTCTTGAATGAGGATTCCATGTCAGTCGTTTGTCGAGATGTAGTATTTTTACCTTTTTTTTCAATTTGAAAAAAAAAATGTATATATTTTTTGCTTGAGAACCAAAATACAAGCAGGCTGCTGAGTAACTTCAGGTGAGTGATAGATTATTTTAATCCTGTTTTACGGGTAATTTGAAAAGATGGGAGAGTAGGGATAACAATTTTTGAAGCGTGTCAAAATACTCTAAATCAGAAATAGCTTTTTATAAAGTAAGCCGAAAAATATTTCTTTAAGTAGAAGCAAGTCAGATTCGTTTTCAGCATCCTCAAAAAATCTTAAAGATATATTTTTATAAAATACAATTAGTAGAAGTTACTTTTCTATTTTCTCCTGAACGAACTTTCCGATTTTTTTCTGTAAAAAGCATTTTTTTTTTTTTTTTTTACAGAATTCACGCTAATTAGATTTTAAATCCACCAATTGAATAATAAGGAAAATATAAGTTAAAGATAATTTTTTTTAAAATATGGCCTCACAGCCATTTGCAGAACCGTTCACTCAAACCAATGAGACATTCTGAGAAATTTTCGCTTGTATAAAAATGTACATATACAGAGAAATACAGTATATGGGAAATGGGATGTGGTGGTTACCGGATGGAACGATATGGCTATAAAAACTAACTTTCTCATAGCAGTACCTAAATTTGTGAACAGTAGTACTATCTATTTTATATTAGTAATTAATATTAGTATTTCCTGAATCATGAGATTTTAGTCTTTTGTTTGGTTTAAAAATTTTTTTTTGCATGTTGTGATTTTTTAAATCATCCAAAACTATTGGCTGTTTCTTGCTTTCACAAAATAAGTTATCGAGTAAATTTAGCTTGGTTAGAGAAAATTTGAAAAAAGGAATTTCTGCAAGATATTTTGGTGGACTCCCTGGCAACATTACCTCCCCCCTCTTTCTATAATACATTCTTTCTTCGGTGAAAATTCATTTTTATTCAAAATGTATCTTTTTCAATATAGAGCGTATTTTCATAGGTCCAAATATTGTAAATATAAGTTTGGTCAGGAATAGTTCTAAATCAAAAAAGATTTGCATCAGTGATGCGAAGAAAACATGGATCGAAAAAGAGACGACCTCCTAAAAGTGAAAAACAATAAGTACACTATAAATAGGTGCCTTCGAATTGATTGTTGCATTCCAAACTCTTATCACTAATAAATAAGTTGATATCGTATTAATTCATATTTTGTTGATACCTCATCCAAAACTGGCATTTCGTACCTAATACCTTGGACTTCATAATTAAACAGATAATATTCTGAGACATGTATTTAAAACCAGCCATTAAAAACTAAGAATATTTATTCGGAAATAATCTAACTCCTATAGGTCCCCTATTTATAAAGGCGATGTAAAAAAAGACAAAAAGAGCATGATGATATAAAATGGCAAAGCTGTGAGTTTTGTTGAACATCTAAATGACTAAACTCTGCTATAGCATTCATTGACCAAATAACCTGTTTGATTTTCAATGGCGCACGGTCCAACAACTTCGAAACGGTGACAAACTCAATCCATGAGTAAAGTGTTAATTTTTTTTTTCTTTCCACTCTTGTGTGTTTTTTAATTTTTTTGTTTAACTTTTTCCTATTACAAAATCAAGCGAGTCAACAAATAAGATCAACTGAAAACACACGAGGCTCTCCGATGTATAAGCTTTATTTGTAAAGTGGAATGAATTGTCCTCGTTCACTCCTTCTTTTTCCTTTTTTTGCTCTGCTGTTGGTAAAAATGAACGGAAATCTCCATAACTGATTGGTTAATAATTATCAATAATTTACAATATATATTCATTGATTCTTTTATTGATAACTTTAATAGATATATATTAACTAACAAATAACTATAAATGTTGGTATGGTGTGGGGATTCATGACTCTCTTTATCAAATTTATCATAAACCTTGCTAAATGAATATATATTTTTTCATACGTTTTCGTCCACTTTCATGCAACTGGTGCCAAAACCCAGTGGTCAGAGCATGTAGGTCCGAAATTCATTTTTTTTTGTCTTGTTTTTTAATCATCTGATCAGCCGTACCGAGTTGGACAACAGTACGACAAACAACGGAATATTATGGCCCTTAGTCTTTGCGTTACCACTCAAGCCTCAAGATCGGAAATTCCACCACTGCCGAACATGACAATACCGGCAGCACATGCAAATGAATCGGCACTACAAAAAAGCAGAACATTTGTTGGAAAGTTGGGGATTAGTGTTGACATGATTTGACTTAAAATTTAAGCGAATACCGAATACATTATAACCGTATATTATAAAGTATTCCGCAGTTTGATACCCCAAATTGGGTGACCTGCATCAGATAAACTTAATTGAGGTGTCAGTAATATGGCGAACAAATGGTGCTGAGGCGACTGGTAAACGTAGACCAATACTATGTGGGAATATAAAACATAAAAAAATTCTTCTATACATTAATATGGTTTACTTTTTAACTCATCTTAAAAACAAAAGTGGTACGTTTGTGAATCATCACTGTTAGCACGCGTAACCTCTTCGTGCCTGAAGCCTTCATGATCTAGACTGAAAAGGCTTTGTATTCTCTGTTATTGTGTAAATCTGTCTTTGGCTCTATTTTGTAAATTGTATTATTTATCTGTGTTTGGTGGTGGTTCATATATTGATTTTAATTTTTATAATTATCTACGCTATGAATCGGAAATTTAATGTCGTCCGTTTTTGAGTGTGAATGTGAGTTCAATTCTTCAATTTGTTGGAAGCTAGCACCGCCTGACTATTTCAATGAGGATGAGACCGGCATTTAAGGCCATTTAAATTTACATTATTATACCAAGTTTAATCAAAATAGTAGAAAACGTTTATGAGAAAATTAAAAAAAAATATATATATAAAATCTCTTAAGTAAAGTAGTATTAAAATTGGTCAATTTTAACGAAAATGTTGTAACAGGTGCTTGCTCTGCTTAATTAATTTTAGTTTCGTACGATATTTTTGAGCCAGGCTATTCACATATACACAGCCACATACGGACATGCACACACAGATCATGTTGCGAGACTGGGTTATTTGGACTAGGTGACTTCACGTATAATTGTAAAAAAAACACGTGTATATCTATCAAAACACGTGTATATCTATCAAAAACCATTGGAGATGATGATAAGGCAATAGAATTGGTGTTTCAGTTTTTGAAATCACAAAATTTACTGACAAAAATATAACTTGATCGGAAGAAAAAAAAAAATAAAATAATCAAATTAAAAAATAAATAAAATTTTACGAATATTAGCAAAATTAAATAAAATATAAATGGCGTTGATGACCAATGAAGTTTGGCGCCACTAAACAACCAAACAAACAAACACGTGTATATTCAAAAACTGGATTTCGTTATTTTTAACGATCGCAATATTCCCTCTTACTATATATTACATATATAGGTAATTGAATTTTAGCAAACATAAAATCCCAGCGTACGCGAACGACATTGCGTTCTTAGAAAGTAACCAAGATTACGTGGAAAGGCTGTTAAAGACTGCAATAAGGGAATACGAGAAAATCGGGTGGCTACGGAAAAATTTTAAAAATTGAATTTTTCGAATGGAAAAAAAACAAAGTATATGATTGTAAGCCGAAAAACCTTCCCTTAGCGAATTGTTTGCGTGGATGGCCAATAAAAGTTTCCGAAACTAGTTTCATATACCACGGCTCCACAATAATCACAATAAATGATCAACTGACTAAGATAGATCTGCGTATAATGAGTGTAAACCGAGTTTTCTTGTCTCTATCAAAGACATTGAAATCTCGATAAATGCGAAGCTAAGGGTGTCCATTGCCATGATAAAGCCAATATACACCCGAATGCTGATATACGGCTGCGAGACCTGGGCTTGATTAGATCACAAAAATTCGGAAGAGCTGCTTACGGTAAAAAACAGTAGCCGAGAATAGACAGGCGCGGAGAAGGCTGGTTCGGGCGGCCGAAGATCTACAAGATCTATAGAGCTAAGCGAAAAAACAAAATATATTTAGAGATAACATAAAAAAAATTAATCCATGAATTAAGAATAATACTTTTGCTAGTGGCGGAGCGGAGGTAGCTAGCTGACAGAACACGAAGAAATTAACAGAGGATTATTTTTACTATAATCCTGAGCTTTCCTATTCCAAATTTGGATCCGATATGATCAGATTCGCGCCGCATTCGAAATATAGGAGTACCGAGAAAAATAAGATTAAGCATGAGTAAGCAAAAGTTGTAAATTTGAACTAATAAACTCGCTATGAGACCAATCCACGAAATCCAAGAAAATTGCAGCAATATCGCATTGACGGTTCAATCTATTATGCCGGAACACAAATTTAATAGCAGGCAGATACGGAAACAAATTTGTTCCACTAAAAGGTATGATGAGAATAAAAATTTGCTAGATGAAGACAAAATATTTTTCATTTCCTGTACGATTATAAAGATAGTGGAAAAGTAACCCTGCAGAATTTTTTTTTCTTACGAAATCGTACTATTAAACTAAGAGTAAAAGATTTAACTCGACAATTTTTCATCCTGAGAACATATATATATATTTTTTTTATTTTGTGGAAATTATCTTAATAAATATATTCAGTCCCAAGAAATGTTTTTTTATTTTTTTATTTTAATAACTAGAGTAAAAAAAAAACTAAAAACAATTTTTTAAAATAGATCAAGAATTTTAATTACACAAGTTGAAAATATATTTTTTCTCTTCGTGAGACAGTTTTCCCCCAGATGTGAAAAGCTATGCTCCTGGAGGAAAGCTCGAGGGGAAACTGGGAGCATTCCCTTGGTGGGCGGGTCCCAGGGCCCCACGCCCATTGGGCCGCCCCGGGCCCGCTGCCATGGCGACTGCCCAACTCAACGCTCTCTAGCCGTCCGTAGCCCGCGTTTTTTCAACTTACGCCCTACCACCTTCCTATCTAAAATTGATATTTTTTATTAATAACTAGACTTTAATTAAAATTTGGTTAGTGAGAAAATTACATGTTCTTAAAAGACATCACGGGGAAACTTTCTAAAACAGTACTGTAATAAAGATGGAAATAAAGCTGTATAAATCTAAAAGTTATTAAATTTTCATCATTAAGAGATAATATTAACCATTCTCATCGAAAACTTGAATAAAATCATATTTAATAGTTTTATGTTAAAATATAAATATTTAATGTAACATAAAGCTTTTTTTTTTTTTATCATAAAATTTAAAGCCACAGCATAGTCATGATACATAAAGAAATAATTATTTTTAAATCTTATAGGATGAAAAATTGAAAGTAAAGCTTTCAAAAATCAGTATGAGCATTTATTGTTATAGCAGTTTAATAAAAAAATCTGATGTGATAAAAATGTTACACTTACCATCCTACCTTGAGTTGAAATTAATCCTTGCTCGTTTCAGAATAGATACCCCTAAATTAGTTACTGTGGCAATGCCTTCCTATAGAAGTTTTCTAAATTAGCCTTCAAGATGACGGATTGACTAAGGTTAAGTAAAATTAAAAGCGTAATTATTCAATAATTATGTCGATATGACAAAGGTTATTAGACTGGCGAATCGTTTTGGGAAAATCGGAAAAATCAATTATATTCCAAGGTACTTCCAATAGGTCGAGTTTATCGTACAAGTTGCTGCCACACCCTAGGCCATTAAGTTGCTGTCACACCCCAGGCCTTGTACCCTTAAAAAAAGTAATTTCAGTTTCGTGAGACTTTTAGTTTTTGAGTTAGGCAGAGAAACCATTTTACGAGACTTGGTTATTTAATTTAGACTCAAGTAACTTCAAAACGTGTATTTTCGTCGAAAACTAGAATTCAAAATTTTTCACGTTTACTATAATTCCATTTCATTCCATAATTCCATCCATTACTACACATTTCATTCATAAGTAAGTGAAAGTAAAAAAAGGAGGTTAAAGTAAACTTCAAATACAACACAAAAATTCACAAAGACAAGTCCTGATCCTCTACAGCAGGGGTGGCCAACTTTTCAGTACATAAGATCAACTTTCAGCGATTCAAGCGATCAGCTTACATAGGTGTAGTCTAAGGGGTGAGAAGGGTTGTGAAATGCATGCTATGTTTATACCCCGTGTTTCAGTATACGGTACATTCCAGCGAGGTAAGTGCAGATAAATAATATATATGTTCAAAACTATTTTTTTTATTTTTTCGAGATATAGGCTCATGAAGAAAATACATTTCCAGACCCAACTTTTGATAGCTGTATTCCGTACAATTTTCCGACACATGTTAAAGGTACATTTTAACTAATTTAAAATGTAAATAAATTTTTTTATCAACTTCAATGAATAAGTTTTACTATCAGTTCGTAAATATAAACAAAGGTTTCATAAAAATGCACAGTAAGGTTGATAATTTGATTTTAATATTTCACTTCCTCGTTTTTTTGTTTGTTTTTTTTATGGGTCAGGAAAATTTATCATGAAAGAATAATATTGATATGTATGAGAGGCACCAGCTGGAATTTTTTAACTTAAAGTATGTTCTTTTGTCGGCATACTAAAGGAGTCGCTGGACCTAGTCAATGACCCGATCGGCAAAATATTAAAAGTAATGTATAGAGATATGTAGATATCAAAGAACAGTTGATCCGAAAAGGAGCAGGAGGAACGGAGGACAATACTTGAAGACCGTCGGGAGATAGTCTGGGACGAGGAAAGTCCTGGAAGAGGAGAGTTTGGAGGAAGAGAGAGCGGCTGACCAGTTGGAGGCCAGAGGAGGAAGTCACACATCACAGGGATTCAGCAGCGGCCGTCGGCAAGGGGTGGGTCTCAAGATACGCTCCGCGACTACAGCTAAGCTTGACAAGCGCATTAAAACAAGTAAGACCTTTTCCGTTGTAATTTGATTGGCAATAATAGAATTGATAACTTAGAGTCAGTATAAATATCAAAGATCCCAACTGGTACTTCTCAATTCATAATATAATAAGTAAAGTATGAGGAAACAGATCTACCATGGTCTCTCATAATATTATTCTTGCTAATGTGTATATGATTGTAAATATAAAATATATTACAAACACTTTACTTTATAATGAAGAGTCCCTGCATGCCACCTCATAAAAATAACATAGTAAATTGGTGAACACGATACCGTTGGAAAACAACTCCTATGATTATTTATAGATGTTCATATCTAGCATACCATGGCGAGGAGGTCTATGGTATCTAGTGTTTGAATTAAATATAGCGCATACCTTTTCAGTCGGTTCCCATCAGGAACCGATAGAGATACATAATATAAATACATAGAATATAAATATAAATAAATTCAATATAATATATGAACGGAACCCCTAGTCGGACTTAGAACATCCGAAGCCCCGTACACGGCAATATGACTTACTTTTTACTAATCTATCAATAGCTCGCTGAGTACATCTCGAACTGAAATTTAGATATACGGCTTATCTACGTACCTACGTAAAAACAACAATAATTATTTAAGGGGCCAAAAAACCCACGTCCGGGGGGAATGGAACCTGGATAATTATTAACATTTTTATTAATTTAAAGTAACTTGAGATAAAGACAGATTCACTATTTACGATAATCGACCACATTGGCCAACCCTGCTCTACAGAAAAGGAGAAAATTGATATTTTGTGTTATTTAAACGTATCATTTTTTGTTGAATAGGAATTAATTACTGAAACCCTGTTGAAGCTAAGCAATTCTTGATTGCGGTATAGTAAACTAGATAAAATAATATTTAAAAATAGGTAGAACTTGCCTTTGGTAAAACAATTTGAAGAGGGTAATCACCCGGATAAATAACGCTGTTTTTTTCTTTTTGAAAAATAATTAATTCCATGCAATTTTTTTTTTCTATTAGATACTTATTGTAGGGCAGATTTTTCACTTTTTGAAAACCTTGTTGTGTAACAATCTTTAAGTAATTTATCAATTAAAAACAATTTTGATCATTTTTTTCCTCTCAACTTTTATTCTTTAAAGTTTCAAACCAAACCATAAATTAAAAAATTTTTATAGCAGAATAAAGGACCCAATAGACAGTAAATATCAATCAGGATTAGAATATAAAATTCCATGCATTAATTGCCCAGTTATATATATTGGTGAAACCAAACAATATATAAAAGACAGGATGTATCAACATGGAAATGATGTAAAAAATATGGAAAAGGAACCCAAAAAAACAGCATTGGTTCAACATGTTGTTCAAAATAAGCATAAGTTTGATTTTTATAATGTCCAGGTCATTCATAAAGAAAATAATAATTTTAGAAGAGAAATATTAGAATCGATTTACATCTCAGAAAATATAAATTATACTGTCAATTTCAAATCCGATTCTAAGGGACTAAACCACCATTATTCTGAAATTTTGAGCATAATAAATACGTAATTATTATGTACAAAAAAGTTGATAAATAAATAAATGTTCAAATCCTTAAATTGTACAAATGTATATATGAAAAAAATATACACTAATAACAGTATAAATAGGAGAATAAAGATGTTAAAAAAAAAAAAAGGGGGGGGGTATATGTTTGTTTAAAACAATACACATAAAATAAGAATAAATTAATTATGGATTTTAGATATAATATAAAAAAAAATTGTGTTATAAGGAAAATAATTAAAAATGAATGTTAATTAAATTATATTAATGATAAAAAAAATTATTGTTATATGATAAGGTGATAACAGAGTCCTAACCTGTTGAAGGTAGGTTCTGTTTTTAAGTTGTAAATGTATGTGAAGGAAGAAAAGTGTTTTGTTAAAAAGTTTTAAATCTAATACATTTTTTAAAAAGAGTTATGTAAGTAAGAAATCTATTTAAGAACAAAAGTTTGTGAGGTTATTATAATATTATTTTAAAGATGTGACAAGGGCAATTAGCCTGCAATTTTAAGATTTAAAAAAGAAATGACATCAATATTGAAGGTAGGGCCAAAGAAATCAGTGTGTAGTTGAAGGAAATAATGTAATTGTTATATAAAAATTAAAAAAAACATTTTGTAGGTAGTATCCTTGAGAATGGCCTGAGGGCTGAAACGTTGGAGAAATTTTAAAGAATAAAAGTTGAGAGGAAAAAAAAAAAAAAGGATCAAAATTGTTTTTAATTGATAATAAACTAAACCACTCTCAAACAAGCATATAAAAATAATTAATCTAATTTTTTAGATCAGTTAATTCTTAAGTTGCTCAAAAAACAAACAAAAACAGAATGTCTTTAATACTTTCTCCTGCTATGTATCTGGCGACCCCCACTGTTCTAAAGCAAAGGGGTTCCAGAAACTGCATTTTTTATGTATATGTGTATCAGTATTAAATATTTCTATCGGTTCCTTATGAGAAGCGACCTACTGTTCTTAGAAATCTATTATTTATCTGTTTAAATCAAATTCTAAGTACACAAACCCACGTATCATGGTATACTAGGTATAATTGTATATACTTAATCATTGAATTTCTTTTCCAACAGTGTCGTGTTCAGTGATTTACTCAGTTATTCAAATAAGGTGGCATGCAGGGTATTCAAACATTAAATCAAGATAGAACAATATTGGGTTTATTGCGGCTATTTATAAATATATACATATTAATTCATGAATAAAAAAAAAAAAATGGTTATGAATTACTATTACTTAATTATATATGCAACTGAATTGAGAATACTGAACTTTGTTGGAATAATGAGTTTTATTATCATTATTTATTTTATTTTGTTATTCAGTTTGTAATTTTAAGAATTTATCTGGTTTTAATGCAGTCTGGTTTGACTCCTTTTAGCGGGACCTCTTTCTCTATAATATCTGTGCTTGTCACTCGCTGGGACCTCTATGCCTCTGTCTCCGGCCTCTACTCATTCATACACTCAGTCCTGCTGGAACTGTATTCTCCGAACTACCTCGCAACTAAACCACCTTTCATCTCCTCATTCCAAATCTCCTTTCTCTCCGCTACTTTCTTTCCAGTCATTACATTGACTTGTCATATTTTTTAGGAAGGGACTCTAGGCTTTCCTGAAGTTTTCTCTTGAAGTCCTAGCCTCATACCCGGTACATCAGAGGTTTGCTGGAAATGGTTTCCTTGGGACGTGCTTAGAGGCACTCAACATTACCTATCTAGATTGGTGTTCTCTTGCCCAGTTGAAATGAATCAACACTGTGTACCTGCGAGTTGGTAACTGCTATTATTAATATTTAAGAATGTTTATTTAATCGCCAGTAATTTTTTCTTAGCCCAGTACCGTCAATACTTATCCCTCCCTTTTTGTGTTTTGAAATATTCCCAAAATATTGAAAATTTTAATAATCGCATTTTTTATAGTCACTCCAAAAGCTATCTTTAAAAAGGAAATTTAAGGAAGCTATCCAATCCAAAAAAAATTTCCTCGTCCTTTCTTTAGGTATCTCTGCAGGTTATTTAATGAATTTGGTTGTTTGGTCCAGGTTTTTTCCTATCACGAAATTCTCAAAGGAGAAGTCACCCCATACATTTTAACTGCATCTACTATTTTGTTCTTACAAAAAGGTTCCGTAGAATTCCGGTTATGTACCGTCAGAATAATGTGCCCCTTTGTAAAAGAAATCCCGAAATCAACATTGATATTATGATATATTATATGAAGATACTAGGGTCCGTTTGCTCATCTCTTCTTATAAAATCTCTTACTCTAGAACCAGAAATACGATTTTGATCATCTTCCATGCGATATAGTTGTATAGAGTAGCCTAACATTTTTATAACGCGTGTTAAGACCAAAATGCTATGTATTGACAATACTGGGGTAAAAAAAGAAATTCAGTATAATTAAATAAATACAACAGAAATATTGAAAATTAGGCTACCTCAAGGTACAAATGTTTTGACATTCATCATTAGTGGGCTCCCCCTCCGGTGGCAGTTCCAGGTATTTTACCCCCTAAGGAAATATCCAGATGTGTGGCAGCAACAAACCAGCCTTGAATCCGGGCAAAGCAAGCAAGCAAGCAACAGCGATACCCAACTTTTTTTTAGTAAGACCGGCTTAGGTCATTTCTAGGCTAGGCAATAAAGAAATTGAGCATAAACAGAGTAGGTAAGAAAAGGGATGAGATCAAAAAACCTTAAAGATAGCGGCTAGGATTTCCCTATAGTACAAGAGCCGGAAAGAAAAAAAGGCAGTTATCTCACCCTAATTTTTCATTACTTTAATAAAAACTATGTATAATTACTAGTCAAAATTTATGAGTCTCCCAAGTATAGGTAGGGGGAATAAAAAATGGCGGCTGTTTCAAAACCTTAAAAAAACCTCTATATCTCAAAAACTACCTACAACACTAGAAAATCTAAGAGAACATTATTTAAAGAAGAGTAAATTTGCTGAAATATCAGCTCTAAAAGAGCTATTTACGTCCAATAGTTCTCGAGATATAGCTTTTTAAAAAGCAAAATTTCTTATCTACTGAAAGATTAGTAGTTAGTTAATTTATTTTGAGAATTCTATATCTCAGGAACTAAGTGACGTACAGATGTCTATTAGCACTCAAATTAAAGCTAGTTTAATGGACTACAAAAACGTTTATTACCTTTACCTTCGCAGGAAAAATAGTTTTCATGATATTTAATAAAATAAATTGATTTATAGTTGTTTGGACAATAACTTTGATTTATGAAAAACTTCATTAAATTATTATTAAAATTAATAAGTTAAACTTACTACAAAATAGTTAATTATGTTTATCTTTGTAGGAGTAGTAGTTTTTATGATATTTGACAAAATATACTCACAAAATGTCAATTTATAGTTGTTCGTATAAAATGTTGGATTTTTGAAAAAATATATCTCTAAATCCATAAGACGCACATATGGCTACCAACACACAAAATAAATGAAATTCAACTTGCTATAAAGTAGTTTATGACACTTATCTTCGTAGAGGTAGTAGTTTTTATGATATTCACATATGAATATGAATTTGGCAAATGAAAATATGTCCGAACAACTATAAATCAATTTATTTTACCAAATTTCATGTAAATTATTACTCCTACGAAGATAAAGATAATAAACTACTTTATAGCTCATTAAACTAGCTTCAATTTGAGTGCTAATAGACATATGTACGTCAAATGGTTTTTGAGATATAGATTTTTCAAAATAAATTCACTAACTACTGATCTTTCAGTACGTCCCATACAACATTTTTATGAAATGTTGCCTTTTAAAAAGCTATATCTCGAAAACTATTTAACGTAATAACCTCTATTAGGGCTCATATTTTACCAAATTTACTCTTCTTTAAATGACGTTCTCTTAGGTTTTCTTGTGTTGTTCCTTTAAGTTTTAGAGCTCCGAATGAAAAATTAGTTTTAATTTTTATGAATGAAAAATGAAAGCTCCGAATGAAAAATTTTATTGCTTTGAAACAGCCGCTATTTTTTATTCCCCCTACCTATACTATTAATTATACCTAGTTTTCATTAAAGTAATCAAAGATTGATGTGAGATAACTGCCTTTTTTCTCCTCTTGGGCCCTTGTACTACTAGACAATATAGTCCCATCTTGTTCTTCCCTCCAAGAAAGTATTAGTCAATAAAATGGCTGGAAAAATAGTAGAGGGAGAAATGGAGCCTTGGGGAGGGAAGACGAAACGAGAATATTCAAAGGTGAGAAGCGCTGAAGTACATAACTATCAAGGATTCGGCAGTTCCGAGGATGTAAGACCGAGAGCGAAACCTATTAGAGGATTCACAGAACAGCAGTCGATTAGAACAGTACAGGTCCTAGTAGCGACAGTAACAGTGATTCTAAGGGGTGAAAATACTGGAGCTGCAAGAGAAGAAGCCGAAACCCGCAATACACATCAGAAAAGTGATTACACTGTAATTTTGAATGGTACAACAAATTGAATTATAGTAAAGTCTAGTAATTAAGAAACGTATCCAAGTTTTCTCAATCCAATGCCATGTCCTCAACCCTCAATCAATCCTGCATGCCACTTGATTATCATCATTTACCATGAGTCTGCGGTATATATTTTATTTTTTTAGATTTCTAAGAACAGCCATAAGGGACCGATAGAAATAGATGATAAAAAATATAGAATAAAGGCGGTATCTGGATCCTCCACACATTATAAAACCGAGGTTTACTGGAAACGTAACAAGGGGTGTTGCATATAAGTCGTGCCACAAATTTAGTCCCCTTTCTGCTACTATTACCAACACTATGCCCCATTAACAAAATCTGTAACACAGTAATTTTGTGGCGTATATCAAATATGGTTGAAATGAGTCTAAATAATCCTTTTATCCCATAAATAGTTTTATCAATAGCGTTCAAAACCTTGAACCCTTCCGTGAGCATCTCTCGATCTCATGAAGTGGTAAAACCTTGAAGCTCCACTAGGGATGTCGTACCTGAAAAACATCGACCATTTGTACAAGAAGAGAGGTACATTCTCCACCAGGTTCGGAATATGGGAAGAAATCAAGAGCAATGGCAGTCCTAGAGAGGCGTTCAACTACGTCGATAAGACACTACAGAGTAATGAAAAAGTTGAGTTATTTCGCTTATAAAAATGTTGTTTTCATATCAATACAATTATTTTCTATTCTCTAGTTCCAAATAAACTTTTAGAATGATTTGATGAGACAATAATAATACTCAGATATTTTATACTATCCATTTTACATTTTTATGTTACGAATTTACAAATATTCATTTAAGTAAAACTAAGGGGACATGAGCTGTATATTTCGGTAATTTATTACATTGCTCAGAACTGGGAATAAGAAAATATAACTATAAATGCATTTCAATCTAAAGTATAGTTCTAGAAATATTTTTGTGATATTAAAAACAATTAATTAATAAACAAGTATTGGAATAACAATAAACTGAACTTATCTTATTTTTTTAAGGCTTCACTTCCTTATATTTCAGATTCCTACTGTATTGTATAAATTATTTTAAGAAAATTAAAGTTTTTCAAATATCGAAGCCACTAACAGTAAGTACTAAATGATTATTATATATTTCATAGGCTTTATGATTATATTCCATCTTATTTTCATGATACATATCAATAACATGTGTACAATATAAAATGCAATTCTCCATTTCGGGTAAAAACCCGCTGAGTCAGACGCGGCCTCTTAAATATTAAATCTGTTGACCAATAGGAGAGCACCATATAATATAGATATTTTTTTAATATTTACTTTTATTCCGGAGCACTTTAATAATATCCCTGATAAAAGTTGTATTCAAATAAATTTTCCATAGACAGGTGCAACACGAAAAAGACATTAACTCTATTTTTACTAATGTATCGCTGAAAAAGGAGAGGCGGTGTGGGTGAACATCTGTCAAATGTTTTTATTCGAAGAGTGTATCAGGTTAGGGTGGATATCGACCGGGCTAAAGCATATTTTTTATAAATAAATTGGAGGCTGCCTCCCTGTAAAAAATGAAAAATTCATTTTACACAAAGGGGGGCAGAAATAATTGTTTCCTTCACAAAGAGTGCGCGGGGAGTTGTTAATTTTTTTTTTTTTT
>NW_027110400.1:675139-682022 GCF_000696795.3 Halyomorpha halys
TCTTCTATAAAATTCTTTCCCAAATTTAAAACTTTTATTAACCACTTTTATGTTCATTTACAAACTCCAAACAGAACCAAATCTAAATCAATTATTTAATTGAACAAGAAATAATGTAAAAAAAAAAAAATGATTTTTTGCAATATAATAAATAATTTTATGAAACTTAGTTATATTTTTTTTATAAGTATTTTACCATAGGTATAAGTCAGTTCAGTGCATTATTCGTATATTAGTATATGTCTTGGTATATACGTATGTATTTTAAATATTTAATTGAAAAATTAGAAATTATGTTACCATAAGTAAAAGATTAAAGATAAAAATAATCTTTGTTACTAAAAAGTCTTGATAATAAAAAAAAATATTTAATTAGGTTTTTTAATTTCTCTATAGTAATTAGTACCAGCATAACATGTTATTTATGCTATCAGCTAATGTGATGAACTATAACACTCCAACACCAAGAAACATTGAAATATTTTTTAAAGTTTTACTCATATCTTTTTACATTCAATTTCACACTTTCACTCTAAGGAAGCTACAAACGCATTTCAATATGTAAGGCGCTGTATTTAATTATAATATGCACCCGACTATTTCGTTAATGTAAATTCAAGAGAACCTGCTATGTGACTCAACTCGTTGACTTGATGACGGAGCAGTCCGCGTTGAGTAGCGAAAATCGCCAAGTCATCATCAAATGTGATGCTTAGGAGGCGAATGAAAATATAAACTGGTTTTAGTTTACGTCATCAATATATAACGACCTATAACAAACGATAATACTATAAGATTAGAATCGTTGGACCTAAGAATCGATTCACTTAAATATAAGAGTAGACACAATGAATGAAATAAAGTAGGTTAGTGAGGAAAATAATTAAAATTAAAAATGCTAATAACTTAAAAAAAATATCATGTATGTAATGTAATAACGTAAAAAAATTGTAGGATTAATTTTAATTAATTAAGGGTTATAATTATGAAATTCTGTTTTGTTAGGTTTTGAAGCGTAAAAAAGCTTCTTTCTGACTGGTTATTGGTTTAATCTTACTGGTTGTAGAAATAAAAATAGCAAATAAATCAGTCCTGAACCATTAACAAAGACTTTTATGAGCTGGGACTGAAAATATGTTAATTTGGTCAAATGTAAGACATTATTTTTCTTATCTCTGAAGAGTTGAAGAAAAGGATATTTTTAGAAAATAAAAAAAGTCGTTAGAAGTTGACGAATTAATCACATCAATCTAAAATTCTAAATATCAATTCATTCTTTTTTATTATCTTGAAATGATTTATGATAATAAATAGATTGGAACCACACTATAACCCACCATAGATCGGGGAAAATTTTAAGTTTCGGAGGGATTTTTTCTTTTTTAATCTACCTACCTGGCCGTTTCCGGCATAGGGTTTTCTTTGGCAGCAGTGGATTCTTGTATGGGCTTAATATGTATGCCTTTGCTGTTGATAAATTTTTAATTAATCAAATTATACAAGAATATGAGTTATATATTCAATCAAGTTACATATCCAATAATTTTATATTCAACTAAAGGAGCAGCATCCATTCAATAACGGTTAATTCAATTACAATTTTTGAAAACACATCCTTTCTAACCAAAATCATGGGAAAACTTGTTTTGATTTTTTCTGAACACCGAAATCTAAAAAAAAATGCCAGCCATTTGATTTTTTATTTATTAATTACTTTTCAATTATAATAAAAAAATATTGAAAGAAAAAAATAGTCTTTTTCTTTGTTTTACAATTCCAGGCACTTTTTAAATATTGCTCTATTGAACTATCTTAAAGTCTCCTCTACCCGTTTTAAGTTAATATTTCAAAAGTGATATAGGACCGCGGCTCCCCGGGGGTCTTAGCGGGGCGGGTCCGGCGGGGAAGGATTGCCTTTTTTATTATTACAGATATACACTCTCTCAGTTTAAAGCATACATTATTACATTACCCTAATCATTTGCAGTATATTTTCTAAGCTCGTTTCACTTCTATGTTTTACATCTCTCGTCCTGGTAAGCGGTGAATTATGTAATAAAAACTATTTATTAGAAATATAGGAAAGAAAAGATCCTTCAAAAGGAAAGTAAACAATAAATCAGATGTACATAGATAGGCACAATTTCGCAGATAAAAATGTCCCTTTTAGTCTTGAAATTTGTATTTGGTACAATTACGGTTATAAAAAGTTCCAATAATCTTGAAGTTTGTATTTGGTATAAAATTGCTCCTTTTGTTAATATGACATTTTTGTTTAGGTTCTTTCTAAATTTTACGAGATAGCATAGCCAACATGGTGTTCCCATCATTAGACTAATGATAAGTATTTATCTAAACGCCTACTGGACTCATTAAGGTCCTTCACACACAGTGCTAGATTTGCGTTTTACTCATCCAACTAAGATTTTCTGATTTTATAGATGTTGACCAAAAAGAAAACGAGTGTGTGTAAATTTTCCAACTATTCTTTCGCTTTTCCGCTGAATGGATTTTTCAGTTCTGAATGATTTTCCGACTTTATAAATGTAGATCAAAAGGATAACGATTGTGAAAATTTTCCAACTTTTCTTTGACTCGTTGACTAATAATCTATTGATAGTCCCGCTAGACACAGATTTATAGTGGAAGGAACGTCTAAATGGAGGCCTCTACGGACTTTAAGGATAGTAAGGTAAAGGTCAGTAGAGGGTAGAAAAAGCCCGTGCGAAGGTGAAGAAAGAAGGAGGTTCCAGCTCAGAAAATGCCCCAGGAAGAAGGGCATAGGAAAAGGAATAAGTTTCTCCCAGATGTGTTAAATAAGAAGTGATGAGGCAAAGCTAGCGGAGAGATACGGCTTGAGGATCGATGATACACCGAACCAATAGGAAATGATACTGCCGCAGGACTCGATTGAAGAATGGAATTGACAGTGGTGGCAAGCCAGAAGGGCGTTACTCTGAGGATGTTCTTCCCCCTCTCCCCTCCCCGGCCATGAAAGACTGAAGAATTGTCAGGGTTCTCCTTGAATTTCTCTCACAGATCCTAACAGGACACAGGGGGTTCCAGGTAAAGTAGCCGAGCTTTAGAAAGAACATGAAATACTCCGGACCACCTGCGGAGTTCCGAACAGCAGAACATGCAGTAGTGTAGTGGATTACACCGCCATGGAAGGTTGTTGAGTCAGATTGTAGAGAAAGAACAGAATCTTCGCCCTCTCCGAGTCAGAACCTCCCCTAAACCACGTTACAACAAAATAATTTGTTGATTAGGTATGCGTAAGCCTAGCTCACAATTCCACCGCTTCCGCTCTCCGGACGCCAGAAATGAAGAGCAAAAAAAAAAAAAACTGTATGAGTCACTTTGCTAAAAACAGTAATAATTTGAACATATAATTTTGGTCGTTTCTAGCAGTAAATCACACTCTATTCTTATAAATGTTTTGTTGTTTTGTGTTATATATGTTCTTTTGCAATCAGTTATGCCAGTGCTGCCGATTTGCGGGTATTTTCCACCTTAGTGGGTAATTGTGGGGTACTTCGGGTAAAATGGACTAACGTTATATAAAGGTGTGCTATTGCAATGTCGTACTAGTCTTTTGACTAGTTTTTTTTTTTTAGTTAACCTTAGAGACTTTTTCAATTAATAACAAGTTATTATTTTGGGGTTCCGTAGTGGATTGGCGTTTGGGGCCTTAAGTGGGTTTCTGTATTGATGTCATTACTGGTTAGTTGCAAAAATATTCTTAATGTTTAGCAATATTTTTACAATTTAAAATTGCTAAATTTATTGTTAGTAGTTATAATTAGGCACTCACTCAGCCAACGAATTATATTTTATACGTTTCGTATTTCTTTGAGTCCAACACCATTTCTGTGGATAAAATGAAAAAAAAACTTTGAATAGAATTAATTTCAAGATTAGAAATTATCAAAACAAAAACAATACATAAGAATGATGTTTTCCCGCCTATCGTCATTACATCAAGTAAGGTTGATATGGGGCCTATCGTTCTGAGATCTGCGGGCGGCGCCAGTGTGAATCCGGTCAGGGGCGTTGACTTTCTTCATTAAGTGGCGGTCCCTCAAAATAAAAAACTTGACCCCTCACCTCAAGCGGCAGCACTGGTTATGACATATACTGAGGCCTGGTTTTAGTTGATTATATGATAGGAGGGCATGTCCACACCTTCACTAAGAGGTATAAACAAATATGTGTGTGTGCTTATAAAATAAAAAGAGTAAGAAAGCTGTACCATTACTTACAAGCACGCCAAAATGAAAACAAGAGTCAAATTTATTCGATTTTTTTTCTATTGATTTTCTTGTATCACTTATTCATATTGATGGATTTTTAAATTCCTAACAATTTTCTAAAGAAACGAATATGCAAATTTTCATGAGTTAATATATATTAACTAATATTAGTCGTTCACGGTTTGGAATCTGATTTTATAGAAATTGTACATTGTATCACTCTTGTTCTATATTTTTGAATGCAAAATAAAACACATTAATTTTGCATGGAAATTTTTAAACTCGAAAATTTCAAACCACTGAATAGGATTTGAAACGGAAAAATCGATTCAGCTCAACACGAGGTTGATTAGTGTCAATAGATTATTAATCAAAAAGTAGAAGAAAAGTTAGAACATTTTTCAATCATTGTCCTTTTGTTCTACATCTATGATGTCGGAAAACTTTCGAAACTGAATAATCCACTCAGCGGTTCCCGAAATATTAGCGGAAAAGTCAGAAAATGTTCACACTAGTTTTCTGGAAATTCCATAGCAGAGCCAAAATGCACAGTTGAATGTTTTTAAGTTAGTTTCAGGCAATTCTAGCACTTAACTACTGAACCATGTGTAGTATTTTTTTTACCTTCTTCGTGAATATGAGAATTTTTGTGTTCAGGCCCCAATCGATTACTTAGTCTGATGCCTCAAAATACTAAGTAGGTTCTTATAAACAACATGAACTAAAAATATTGTTATAGCATTTTTGAATTACAATTAAAATGCTTAAGAAAGCAGAATTTCCAATTTTTTCCCTGTTGGCTGAAATACTTTAAATGTTTTGAAAACATGAGTGAAACAAAAATGTATATTTCTTGGAGAATAACTCACTCATATTATGTGAAATTCGATATTAATTGAAAACATGTGAAGTTATTATATTCAAATAAGGTAAGCTAAAAGATTTTATAAATTTCAAAAAATAACATCCAAGGAAATTATTAATCACTCATATTAAACAAATTATTATAATATAATTAAAATTAATCATTATTTTAACATAATTATAAAATCAGTTGTTCATTGTCATACTAAATCCCATTAAAAATCTGATGTATACCAACGCTAATATAAGCACACACACACAAACACAGATATTTGTCATATTCTTAGGTCATGCCATTTGAAAATGCCAGAGTACATTTTAACAAAAAGAACAAAAAGAAACAAAAACAATCAAATATTCGAAACTCTTTTCCATAAATAAGGAAAATAAAATAAACTGCTTTATGATTATATCAATTTATTGGAGTGATCACACGCTTAATCACAAAAATTACTACTGCTGCAGGGAGGAAGTTGCTCTAACCCACTTGAGAATAGGTCATACTCTCCTCACGCACTCTCACCTGATCAGAAAACTGCCACCTCCAACGTGCAAATATTGTCAGTACATTCTAACGATTAGACATATTTTTGAAGAATGTACTCACTATTTGCCAACAATAAACAAGATAGGACTGACCCCAAATTTATCAGAAGCTCTCTCAGATGAGGAAGCTAAAATTACATTAGTATTTGAGATTTTAAAAGCACATCGCTTTCTTTCTAAATTATAACTCCTCTTCGATTTTAATTTTTTTTTATTTATTTATTTTATATATATTTTTATCATTTTTTTGTTAACTTTTATCATGCCATAGGCGTTTATAACCAGAAGGTTTTACGCCTTTAAGCAATAATCAACAACAACAACGCTTTGTGTAATTCATTACATTACATTTTCTTAATTTTTTTTTTTTTTTTTTTTTTTTGTGCTCGATACTGTCTGAACTTCATATATATTTTAACAAACCAAATAAAGTTACAAACTTTGATTATAAAGTGATTGTAACAGAACAATTTAATTAAGCCGCAAGCTGATGGATGCAAATGTTTCCATCAGTCTGCTTGGTTCTAAACAAGACATAAACTGTGCGCCTGGGAACGCTTTTCAGAGTCCAATCTCTTAGATTAACGATATTTAAAAATATATATATAATTCACTCCAAATTAAAATTAAAAATACTTTACATGTACCTATGCATTTAACAGTACGAACATTCCAAGTTTCAACTTATAGATAAAATCTTGGGAGTTCATTCAGAAATGTGTAACATACAAAATATGTGCATAACATAATGATTATACAAAGGCGGTAAAGGTGAACGGGGATGATTAACTCAAGTTTCGAAAACAACTTTGAAGCCTATAGAAAAAATCAAGACTATATCAGATTCTTGTTAGATTAAGTCTCAATAAGAGAATTGTTAATGGTTATAATGTGGAAAATAAACATAATTCCGCATAATCTGGATTCGATGGAAAAATTCATTACTAATACGTTAAGTTATTAAGATGCGCTTTTAAAATCAAGTTATAAATAACTGATTACTAATAACAAGTAAATACGTTAAACCATATTGGAGTGATTTATTACTTTCATTCTGTTACTCTTTCATAGTATGCTGATGCCACCAGTATACTATCTCGTCATTTATGAGAGCTATTTTATGCAAGACTGGACTAAGGAAAAAGAAATTGTTTGAACCGATTTAAATATGTTTTAACCTTGATGAGGATTCTATTCATGTGAGTAGAGGGACTTGACCA
>NW_027110400.1:688238-696261 GCF_000696795.3 Halyomorpha halys
ATAAATATGGTTTTGTTTATTTATGTTGTTCTTTGCTGACCGCACCCCCCGACAAACTTCTCCAATCATTAATCTACGGTCAACTATCTACACCTCATTAAAAAAAATACTCTTCGTTTTATATCGCTCAGGAATTTGCTCTAAAAAAGTTCAATTCATTACATACAAATATTTCATATATTATTACAATCAGGTTTATTCGGACAGATGGAAGTGAACTATGAGACTCCACTAAACCAATGAATTCTTGTACTCAAATCTCCAATGTTTCTTAGAACCACTAATAAAAATACCCATAACACCTTCATATTATTAATTTAGACCGTTGTTGATACCCTTCTCCACAGTAAATTTCTATCCATACATAAACCCTCTAGTTTCTAAGCCCATTTTCCAACCGATTCCTGAATAATAATTTATTAATATTAAATATTTGTTAACAGTAATTAAAAAAGGCTTTATAAAAATCAAAGGAGGATTCACTAATCTGCATTCTGTCCCGTCGATTAGATTTGCAACTACTGGTCAATTTTGCCAATCAATTACCCCTCAGAATTGTTCATAGCTATGCAGATTACATCTGTAAGCCTTTGGATGAAAACGATAACCATAAATATACATTTTCACGCCGATCAAAAGATATAAAAGACAATTTAGAGGTTAGTACGTTAAAAAAAAAAAAAAAAGAACGAAAGAGCGTTATAAGTTGAAAACAAAATAACAGACTAGGTTACATTCTTCAATTAATATTTTATACATAGTTAATTAAAAGGAGGTGTAATTTAAAATGAAGAATACGTGATAAATGGCCAAGGGGGACAGGACATCATATCAGAAGTTATGCATATTAACTCTTGGCCCTCTGGAGAAGATATCCTTTTTCCTTCATTTAAGATAAATGTCAGATTTAATATCATCCTTTAAACTGATTTAAATTTCGATTTATCTCTTCTCATTTAAACTTTTTCATTATTATTCAAATAGTCAGAGCGGTCGTTTTGTTTCCTCGGCAGAATTTGAAAATTTAATACCAAGTCAAGCTGCGACTACTTGAAATGAACACCATTTATTAAAAGGTTAGATTTTCCTTGTTAAAAGAATTCGCTAAGCGATATTTTAAGAAGTTGTACAACTTGTCCTAATTAACTGGACATATTGTTCCAACGTTTCAAATAAATGGTGATTAAAACATTTCTGTTTTTTCTGTGGAAAAAAAGTGTTTTCTACAAAAACCAGATAATCTTATATTATTTTTTTAACAACCGAATCTTGATTAAGGTAAGTTATTTCTATTATTTAAATCATTTTAGATCGTCATGGTACAAAATTTTTATTTTATTATGTTTTCTCTTCAACTTGATATTGTATTACAAGGTAATATGTATAAATTATTTATGTATATGAGAATCGATATTCATAGAATTTCAGAGAAAAGAAATATTGTTTTTAATTTTTTTAGTATGAGACATATTTTAAACTTATTTTATCTTTCGATTTTTTTTTTTAGTTTATTTAATTCATAGTAAATTTTAGTTTTATTATTTTTTCTATAGTTCCATATTTTTAGTATGAATGATATATGTGTTTATTTAATTATATAATAATTGATATTTAATTCATTCCTAATTTAGAATTTTTCAATCTTTTAATTTACTTTATTTCTTTTTCAGTTACTATATATAAGTAAATTTAAGAATGTTTCGTAAATTTTGGTACTTTTGGTTAGTGGTATTTTATTTTTCATGATAATATATTTGCATTTTTGTTTTTAATATTGAAAGTAATTATTATTATATTATTATTGAGGGTAGCTCAATGGTAAGGTACTGGTCTAATAACTGCAAGGAAACCTGGGTTCGAATCGGGCTGTGGCAGATAATTATTTTTGGTTTCACTGTAGCCTCAGAACCGTGGATTAGGAGCCCTCTGGGGTCAACCCAGCCTCATTAAGTGGGTGTCATATATTCAGTGGAAATCTGGCGGTCTAGCTCGATTCTGACCAAACCAACTCCTTGCACAACCGTTGGTTTAGTAAAAATACTTCCTTACCCTAACCCTTCATGGGTTTTTAATTAATTATTAATTCTAATTCTAATTTTTAATTAATTAGTGCATTTATGAACATTACCAATAAAATTGATATATTTGTTTTTTTTTTTGCCAAGACTCCCATTAGAGTCCTATTCTTCCTAACCATGGTTGGGAGTCAAGGTTTTTCATTTTGTGGGACCGCCACTCAATGAAACAAGTCAACGGCGCTGGCCGGATTCAAACCGGCACCGCCAATAGACATTAAATTGGCTGCTGAGCTACGGGCGACCCAAAATTGATATTGCTTTTAATATAATTTTACATTCTGATGAATTCACGAGCGATTGTAACTCTGAATATATAGATAGTACTATTACAAAAATATCAGAAAACAATATTACGTATACTAGCACCATATTTTAATATTACTATGTTATTACTGCATTACATATTACATTTATATTATTACCTACGATATTATTATTACATAATTATTCATTATTACTCTGCTGTTACCTTTTTCTGAGTTTAAATCAATCGATAAAAATGAATATCAGAAGTTTACCGTTCATGTTAACGTTACTTGGTCACATTGATTGATCTAGTGGATTGGAAATATGTCGAATAGAGTAGCAAAAGTGGTTGCGTTTGATTTTTATCCAAGTTTCTGAACGAATGTGCAATATTAAATGAAACATGGTCAGTGTAAAATTAGTAAAATTTTTAAATTCATTTTAAAAATGATGAAATTGTTTGGATGTGCAGCTTTTATAGAACCCCTTACATCTGTTCCATGGCTCCATACTAACTACCGTGTTGATAAGTACAATATATAATTTTGTTTTTATAAGTTTAGAAGGGATTTACTACCTTGAGTCAGTAGTCTGTAATTTTGTTTATTGATATCACTTATCTGTATGAAATATATAATATGGGGAAGTATTGCGATTTTGCTTTATTTTGATTTTGAAATACATTTTTTGGCGCCCTAAGTCCAAATAACCAAGTCTTGAAAAAATGATCTACATAAGTAGCTCAATAAAAAAAAGTCATACGAAACTAAAATTAAGGCATGTGTATTTGGTTTGTTTAGGTTGTTTAGGACCGCTGCTGAGCCAGGTGAGTCCTCGCCGAGGGAACAGGTACGAAGAGGACCCAAATCAACCGTGAAACCAATTTAATTTTTAAATTTAGATTTCCTTTGATAATAACAGCTTTTTATTTATTAAAATAATAAAATAATTTACAGAAATTCCAAAATTTTTTCAGACCCCCAGGTATTGGAAGGCAGAAGTGCCTTGCTATGACCTTGGATGGTAGCACAACTTATTCCATAAATTCGATTAACCGGAAGTGCCATTTTATATATTCGAACTCCTAAATTTTTTTCAATTATTTAAAAAACGGATCCAATGATTTTAGCTAAATGATATTTGTATCAACTACGTCTTATACTCATTAAAATTAGTATATTATATCATAGTTCAACAGTGCTTAAATGCTGAATTCTTAAAATATCTTCTTCTAAAGTACTAAGTAATAATTAACCATTTTGCATAATTAAAAGTAATGAAAAATGGAGAAATATGTACTATGAAAAAAATTGATAATTAACTTTAGGAGAAATATAGAAAAATAGAGACAGCGTTTCGAAACAGGAAAAAAGAAACAGAAGAGCGAGCCCGATCTCTTCCAATACGAATCATACAGAATACGATTTTTTTTATATTTTCTTAAAGTCTCGTATTCGTGCGACGAACAAAGGTGATATTCGTAGTTCGTTTCTAAAATTTTTCCTGAAAAAGAAAATTTCTATTTCAGAGATCCTTGAGAAACGAACTACGAGTATCAACTTTGTTGATAAATAGAAGATTGATGAGCAACATAAAATTTTGAAAATTTATATTTTAGAGTATATAAACACCTTAAAGTGCAATATATTATTATTATATTATCCTCGAATTAACTATTAATAATATTATTGCGATATTTGGAAAACAATAGAAAAGTCTTCACCTGTCCTAGAAAAAAACAAAACAAGAGAGAATCGCTAATAATTAACTAGAAGGGATAGATAATATATTTAGAACTAAGAGAGAGGATCCCTAAGAAGAAGAGGGGTTCGGGGAGTGAAGGTGAAGAGTGGCCGGGAGGGCCCTCGAGAACAAAGGGCAGAGCCCTCACTGGCCCCGGGCCTCAATTAGATAGCCCCACATTGTTCTGGGGGCCCACTTTATTCTTTCTTCATCTCCTCTTCGGCACAGTTCTCATTTCAACTCGATGGAGGATCTACTTAGCAATGTCTCTCTACTCTCTCCATCCCCACACCTTTATTCATTTCCTAATATCTTCATCTTGCATATCAATTTCATTTTTTTTTCGTTATAAGTGCTCTTAGTCAGCACTAGAGGCTAAAAGAAATTTAGCTCGCTGTCTCCGAAAACCCTGCTGTTAGGCAAATAATTCATTTTAAACCATCATTCGACTTTATGAGTTGATATTTATGGAATTGGCCTATTTTAAGATCCACTGTTACTAAACCGAATTACTTGTGACTTTCTCTTTTATAATATATATTCTCGAAAATATTAATATCAATCAATGCTACTCCACTGAATCATTACTGTCTTCAATCCACAAGACAAGAAAATTGTATTTTCAGCTAACATTGCAATTCGTTATTAAATAATTTAAGAATAATATTTGATAAAATTGTTTTAATTATTAAAAATCTTTCCATTTTCTCGAGACTGGTTAATATTATTTAAATAAATAAAATTTTATCCATTTTAGTCTCAAAACATTTTTTATATCTTTTTAAGTCCGTCTTTTAGGCCAATTCGGCCATCCTCAAGGACAAACTTAATACAATTTTAGAACCTCTTAATTTAAAAAACAACTTTAAGCAGGCTATTATGCCCAAGTCATTTATATCAGTCCTCAAATTACCCTAATTAATTTAATAAATTAAAAATTAATAACTTTTTTTCACAGTCAACCTTCTTATTATAGATTGTTGTAATAAAAATTAACAAAGAAGGTTGACTGTTATAAAAAGTTTTTAATTTTTAATTTAATGTGAACAATTGACTAATTTGGGGACTGAAATAAATGACCTGGGCAGAATAGCCTGCAGAAAGTTGTTTTTTAAATGAGGTAGTTTCTAAAATTATATTAAGTTTGTCCTTGAGAATGGCCGAAACAATTGACTTATAAAGGTTTTGAGTCTAAAATACAATTTTATTTATTTAAACAATTTTTTAATTATTTATTCATTTTTATTACTGTTCTTATGATACTTTTACGATTTCGACCTTTTTTTTTTTCATAATTTACGGTCCTACGAGGATTAAGAAAATATGTTACAATTGTTAAATGCACTATTTTGTTATATTTCCATTATATATTTATTTCCTACAATGATAAGTCCGTTCAGCATATATTAATAAAAATATTTGGAGGCACCAAAAAAGTACTGTAAATCTTTATAACTCTACAACAATTTTCGGACAGCTATTATTCGCGCACATAAAATAAAAAAAAAATGTTAAAAATTAGCTCATAAAATGAATGAAGGAAGATGGTCCGGATGATAGTTAAGAATCTATTAAAGAATTAATTAGTAGCAAACGTTTCGCATAATTTTGCAGGGCTTCATCAGGACCCATCCCCAATGAAGCCCACACATTTGGGCAATAGATACATACTCTTAAAATATATGCAAACAGAAGGATAAAGAAAATGAACATAATCAAACTATGTGCATGAAAAAATAAATAAAATAAAAGAATCTCTAGTCACATTTACACTCCTATATAAAATATTTACACAATCGACCTGGTACTTGTAATGAGCCAGTGGAGGCTGAGCAAGTGCGCTAAAGCCGCAAACACAACTTAAGTGGAGAATCTGCCCATAGCCAGAACTCCAATTGTTCACATTTATTTTAGAATAAGTCTCTTGGCCACTGCCGTTTCAACCTTCGAAGTGGATTGTAGGGATGGGTGGAACTAGATAAGGATTGGGATGGTTAAAAAGATTTATATGGAATTTTGAGAAGTTGGTTGATATGAGGTCAAAGACAAAAGGGATATGAAGGTCATGGTGTAGTGATCTGTTGGAAATGTAATAGGGTGCATTAACTATGGTTCTAAGGATTTTAGATTGAAAGGATTAGAGGATACGTTTGATGATCAACGGGTTAGCTGTTCCCCGAAGTTCAAGTCCAGATAGGTCTTAATATAGTTTTATAAATTAGAAGTTTGTTTTCTATTGAGAGATGAGGCGTCTGACTGAACAGTCGGTGTAGTTGGCTGAATCGTCTGTTGAGTTCTTGTCTTTTAAGTGCAGTATCCTGGTTCCAGGTAGTCTTTTGTCTAAGATGAATCCAAGATAGTCGCTCTGTGTCAGATCTGGGTAGATGAATATTATTAAAAGTAACTGGTGAACAGAAGCTACGGTAGAGGGTGAAAGTCACATGGGTGTATTTCCATTCGTTGACTTTTTATCTTTCATTGGTTGCACTATTGCTCAATCTGGGTGAGGTGTGTAGAGATTAGATGAGGCTGTTACAGGAACAGGATGGGAAGATAGGACAGCTGTATCATCGGCAAATGTTGCCAGAAATTTATCGGGGTTGATAATGCTATATTAACTATCAGAGTAAAGAAATGCAAATGCCATTACAACGAATATTAGCTTTATGTTAATGACAGTTTTGTTTTATTTATCAAAATACTATTTACAAATTAGTAAATAAATAGGTTACCAATAAATAGTTTGTACCTTTATTATCTGCCTACCGAACTATATTCCTATAATATAAAAACTGTGTCAGTTTTTATAAGCATTAATAATATTCATGAACCAAAAAGAATTTTTAAAATTTTTTCCTCCTGTTCCAGCATTGTTGTTTCCACTCAGGTATTTCGAATAAAGGTAATACCGCTCAGTATTACCTTCCTAGAAGCAGTGAACGTTGAAGAGGATTGATCCACTTAACGTATCACAGCATACAGGGAACTTGATATAAGGTTTTATGACCTCTTTGGCTCATTTTTCCGGACGGAAAATGTACTGTATTCATTACAATTTAAAACAATATGAAATATATATCATGGCTACTGATGTTACATATTTCTAAGGGATTTTTTTTTTCGGTAAGCCATATCTTTCTTAATACTTCTTCAACACCAAAGAATGAGCCGTCATTTTTAAGAATAATTTCACTACTAATTACAAAAACAAATATTAATAACATTCATCACCTCACACACCCATATCTCAATAACTTATTTGGATAGAGAAAAATATTAAGTATTTTTATAAGTAAATACTAATGTAAAAAAAATAGATAAATTTTCTCCCCAAACTAGATTTTAACCCAGATCCATGAACTAGGTGGCTTACTCACTGCTACCCCAAGCTACTCCACTTTCCTTAAGTTCATCAAAACTTTCCTCAATTTCAGTCATTAAGTCGCATATATTATTTTCAATAAATATTTGAGTCTATACTATGAAAACATGAAAATTATATACAAATGGAAACCAATTTTTTAATATAAACATGTTCTATCTTCTAACAGATTTCGTTTTATCTTTACTCTGCACGGTACATATATTGAAATTCGAATTTGCCTTATTAGTTTAAAAACACTGAAACGTTAAACAGGTATATCGATTGTTCTTTTATTTATTGGGCATAAACGATCTTCTTCTTAGCCTAGTTAACATTTATTTGGAACTTGAAAAATATTATGTTTTAAGTAAAATAATTTGTTTCCTAGTTAAGTCCCCTTCTCCCCCCCCCCAGGGTCCTAGATCAATAAATTTAGCAAATTAACCTATTTTGTCACTTTTCCATTAAATTTTAAAACTTTTCATAACAGATAAACCTAATACTTATAATCACTCACTAATCAAAGACCTGGGACAGACAGAATAGCCAGCAAAAAGTTTTTAATTGTTGGATATGAAGTGTAAATCTATAT
>NW_027110400.1:696731-715325 GCF_000696795.3 Halyomorpha halys
ACCTGAGGATCCCCGACCCCACTCTATCCCCCACGTGTGAGGGGTAGAGCAGAGCTCAAGAGATCCCAGCGCATCCCTCTCGCCGCATCACTGGTATGGGTACATATAAATGAAAAAAAAAAATCAAATTCATCAATATGTAGTAATGCTCAAATCTTATTAGAATGTAATAAGAGTTTGTATGTTAAATATATATTTTATCACCCAGAATTAAGACAAGCTTAGGAATACAGCCGGTATTTCAAGTGTGTATTAATTTACTCTTTCGATGGTAAGAAATACTATTTTGAATTCCAATTTTATTCCATTTATTTGTAAATAATTCGCAAATTATCGTTTATCACAATTCTTGGAAGATTCAACAGAGCCTATCATTAAATCTAACCTCTTAAAAAGTCTGACGAAACTCGTGCCGAAGCGAGTAAGACCAATATCGATATCTGCTGAATTAATAATTGGAGTATTCCAGTGGCTCTATAGCCTAATTGGCATCAGGTGTTTGTGTCGCATGGCGTGAGATCCACGAATTGTCGCCCACAGGAGCGTTTTATTCCAGTCCCCTTTGTGATAGAGGAATCGTTCAAATCGCTCTGGAAAAAGGTTGTTGTGACAAGATGAAGCGACCGGTGAAAAAGAAAAAAAAAAATGAAAATGAAAACTAAAAGATCTCTTCCGACCAGAGATTAAAAAAGTCACGATTTCGTTTGATGATTGTTTTCTAGGCCTCGAGACGTCATTGGCCCAATTCGAAAAACTCTTCTCTTTTTTTTTTGTGTTTTTTTTTTTTTTTAACGTTAGTTCAAAAGGGCGGCTAAATGGGCATTTATTGGTGGATGATGAACCACGGATAGGAATTTTTCAATTTACCCTTTATGAAAACAACAGAAAAACTTTTTGTGTGGTTATCTTCAGCTGTATTGTTCTGAACGATTCATTTATTTAAAAAAAGGTGTCTATTATAACAACTTTGGTATAGTTAATGCGCTATATATAAAAGCTGTAATTTAATAAAATAATTAAGTGCATAATTTTTTTTTATTACATTTTTATGTAATCTTTAATAATAATTTACCTGCTTATCATATTATAACAGTTATTATGTCTCCTCATTTAATTATATTAATAGGTCTTTCCAATTATATATATTTCGATTTATTTTTTCACTTTATTAGTTTAGTCAATAATTCTGTTGTTTTTTTCATTTATCTTTATCCTCTTTGTTATTTTATTTAAATGTTTTGATTGTTTCTATACCTCCAGATTTACATTTTTATGCTATATTTTTTATATCACTCTTTTAACCTTACACTAACTCGAATGTCTTTTTATTGTAGCAATGATGAACACGTACAACATAGGTCGAACCATCGGCAGAAATTAAATAAATAGTTGATTAATATTTTTTCTTCTTTCTTGACCGCAGCCCTGAACATCTCTTTTAAATTTTAAATGATCACACACTAACTTTATCAGTTGCACTAAATACATTACCGAAAACTAGGGAAACTAGAACAAAGAAAAAACAAAGTTATTGGGCAAAGAAAATGGATAATTTTTTTTTTATGTATATATGAAATATTTATTAACTTGAGTGAAAAGGTTGTAGGTAGGAAATATTTCTTTAAATCATGTACGGAATACATAATAAATTTATTTTCAAACGAATAAGGGATACTTGAAGAAGTTTATCGGGGGGTGCGGTCAGCAAAGAACAACATAAATAAACAAAACAATATTTATTTATTTTATGCCGACGTTTCGACCTGAGTTTCAGGTCTTCATCAGGGATAGTGGCGTGTAAAGGTGACGGGAAGCAACTGAAGGGATAGTTCGAATTATATAAAAAACAAAAGATCAGAGATAAAGAAGTGGTTAAAATCTGACACAAGAAAAGTAAACAAGGTTATTAACAGATGGGCGTTAATTCACTACAACGCATTTAGAAATATAAATAACAATATCCAGGAATTTAAATCCAAATAAAAACCATTTTGGTTTCACTGTTTCACTTTCGAATCGATTATTTTCAATAGTTGCTCAATAGAAATGCTTCATAAAATTTGCTACTTTCAGGACCGTCTTATATTCATTAACTACAAAAATAAAAGACAAGACATTATACTAAATAGAAGACTACTAATTACTAATTATGTTTCGTTTGATAACATATCAGAAACACTTAAAATGTTTTCGACTAATCAGAGCATTCTTTTATATTTTAATTACGAAAAAATAAAAATAAGATAGGTTCATATTTAGCATTATAATGAGTGTTGAATATAAAAATAATTAATCGTAATAAATTTTTGAGGTTAAAAATTTCCAATTTTATCAGATTATCATAATGTCGCACAACGTTTAGAGACTATTGTCCCATATTCATGTACTTTAATAAACCTACAAACAACAATAATTTACTATAATAGCAATCCTCATCCATGTGTATTTATAATTCATATTCATAAAATTAGTCAAACTTTTAATTTCATAAGGAAAATCGTGTCATTATCTACAAGGCTGAAAAAAGTTGTTTTACATTTTTTTTATTTTATTACCATTATGATTTGGTCCATTCTTCTCCTCCCTTTAGTACAAACATTGTACTCTATATTTCATACTACCTCTTTGGACCTTATCTCATGTCCAGTTTGCTGTTAGGTTACCTCCCTGTTTTTATGTCCTACTTTATCTATTGTGTAATTTAAATTAACTTTGTCTATTAGTTATTTTTTCTATGATTTTATAAGAGGTAGTATGAAATATGGAGAAATGTTTGTGCTAAAGAGAGGAATGTACATGAATGATAATAAAACAAAAACAATGTAAAACAACTTTTTTCAGCCATGTATATAATGGCATGATTTCCCTTGTGAAATTAAAAGTTTGACCAATTATGAGGTAAATATAATTGTATGAATTATAAATACATATGGATGAGGATTGCTGTTATAGTGGATTATTGTTGTTTGTAGGTTTATTAAAGTATATGAATATAGGACAATTGTCCCGAAATGTTGTGCAACATTATGATCATTTAAAATAAAATATATTCAAATTGGAAGTTTTTAACCTCAAAAATATATTGCAATTGACTTGGCAGACTTTCTAAAAAGAAAATGCAAAAATAATTAATTAAATCTTGGTAAAAGATACAGTTCTGGAAATATAGAGAATATGAGAGATACAGGAGAGTTTGAAATACCACCAGTTTATAATCATAAAAGGTTTCCATGAAACGCAACTGTAGGAAACCCATTTAAATCATGTAGTTCACTCAGTTCACGATTATAGGATTTAATATACTGCTAATATAATATAAGTCGAAACAATGCATTTTGTAAATATCATGTTGAGTTTTCCATGAAAACCTGTTTTATCCTTAAATATAAAAGAATGGCCACAATTCATGTGCTGCCTTATTTATTTCAAAAACAGCAATGCCTATGAGGCTAAAATTATTAAAGATACTTAGTACTCCAAGCCAACCAGCACTTTGGATTAAAACCTTAAGTCGGGACACCCTACCATTATTCATATTTTTCACGGGAAATACTTGAATAATATAAAAAAAGAATGAATAACTAGTGCTTTCTTAAAAATTTGTCTATTATACTTCTTAGAATGACTGTGTGTAGAAGATACTTCATAGTTAATTTTCCGAAATGAAATGAATAAATATATAGATTATTAAAGCCGAATCTTTGCCGAAAATGAATATTATTGGACATCGTCCAATCTTGGAAACAGCAAGGCTTGAGTTAACGGATTAAACAAAGCAAATAGGAGAGGCGCGGAGTGTTGATTGTGACAACACCTCCGATAAGGTAAGCTCGACTGCAAATCGAATGGACCCAATTAGCCATAGCTGCTAGTATGTTCCCTCCATGAGGTTGCAATTTTTATTTCCAACCCTCGTATAAATAGATTGCACTCCTTGTTCACTTTTCTTTTTTTTTTTTTTTTTCCAACGGACTCGGATCAAAACAAAAAAAGTAAAAAAGAAACAAAAAATAAACGAAAAAAACAGAGCCGGTAAAAAAGCTCCCCGCTACCGGAGCTTTTTCTAATTTGTTATGCATTGGATCCGCAGGGCCGATCAGCTCCAGTGTTTAACTTATGAAGCAATTATAAAAAAAAAAAAAAAATACAGAGGGCCGTGGAAGACCGTAAATAAATAAATGCTAATGAATGAACATGCCGTTCACGAACACACACACACTCAGAATTAACCAGGCTGTGGATTAGTCTGGGCTCGTCTCATTTCCCTGTCCCCCCTTGGACAGCCATACTAACTTCGATTTTTTTCCTTCCGGTCCTACTCGATACTTAGTAAGCCGGATTAATCGGAAACATTTCCGATTGTTTCACTGCCAATATACCTGTTTATATTTATGAACAAATTTAAAAATTGTGTGTTCAAATAGATATGCAAGTATATATGTTTAGGGTAGTAACAAAATCTTCTTTTTTCCTGGATCCAAGGGTTGTCAAAGTGACAATTAGTGTTAGAGATTAGTGGGCCTTATGTTTAAGGTAATGATAAAGCTAAAACCTGATAATCTGAACGATAGGAGAGGTGCATTAAGATAATAGTGAAAGAAAAAAAACAATGATTAAAATTACGTCGATCTAGGAAGCTACGAACAATTAACGAAACCAGATTTTTTTTTAAAAATCCGGCTATTTAGAAAAACGTTTACAAGCCATTGTTAACTTTAAATTTTTAACACAAGAACTTGAAAGTCAGGTACCGTCTACTAATACAAACAATATTTTTTATTTTTTTATTTCATACCTATTAGAAAACATGTAAATGAAAAAAAAAACAGAGTTATGTACGATCAATTGTTTAAAATACACTTATATTATAAATCACTATAAGAGGCTATCTAAAAAGAATGGCGTATTTGACAACTGAGGCCGGTATGACATCTAATCTTACAGGGTGCTACAACTAAACTACATCTATAAATCTAACCTGTGTAATATAATTTTTTGAATAATTTATCATATAAATTTTAGGATATTTCGCAAAATATTTTTTCCGAAACAAAGATTACATCGAAATAATCTCAATCAAATTACAACCTGCATTGATTATCATTCATTTACAAATCATTTATTGAATTAAAGAAATATATAACTGTGATAATTATCTGATAATTGTTTTTTTACTATTTTCTTATTTCTAAAATATATTACTTGATAACGTGTACATATATAATGATATGTATTACAATTAGACGAATTGGGATGTACAAAATAATCCTTTAATTTCAATATTATATGTGAATAGAAAAAAAAAACAAAGCAACCAAGGAAAAGATGAAATATAGAATATGGAAGATGTAAGGAGTGATATGCTGGCTATATTGTAGGTGTTACATAAAGAAAATATAATTAGCTTATAAAGTATTAGCTAATGAATTGATTTATATAAACCTTTGAAATAATTGTTTCACTAAAAACTGAGAGATATCCTATTGTTACCATTAATAGACTATTACCATAGTAATAATTAATATCGTATGAGAAAAAATAAACTTGAAATAAATGCGAGAAATCAGTTACAATAGTAATAGACTGAGAAAATGAGTTTTAGGTTCAAAATCAATGTATAAATATTAGACATAGTGCAGTCTATCAAAAATTCAGATGAGCAATACATGACATCTAACAATCTTCTTTATGGGCTGTAGAGGGTAACGTACCAGTATTTTATTGCTAATTATACAGATAATTATTATAGATCAAAATAAAATTACTGGATTATTAGGGGTATTGATTAAGCTATTTGAATTGGACAAATTTTCTCAGCAATTGACAGCAATTATAATTTATTTAGAAACAGCATTATTTATTTATTTAAATAAACAAGCATTTAAAAGATTGATTAATTAATTAACTTCCCTTGATGAATTGGTTTTCCACGAAATTCGTCGTTTAGCCAAAGTGATTAGGGTAAGTAAACTGGCAGTTTGCATATCTGGTCCTCCGGGCAGGATTGGAGCTATCACGGAACGGCTGTGTATTAGATCGAACACAGTGAGTAGCCCCTGCCAGGAATTTACTACTGCCTTCATTACAATCAGATTACCATCCGCGCGCGCACTTTTCAAAATGCCATTAGTAGGGAGAGTTCCCTCTCTGGTGGAAAAAGTGGAAACAGAGATGGAGATAAAAAGTGGAAAAATCTCCACCCTCGCTCTCTCATTAACCTCACGGCTCGAGCCATAATCAGGACCGGATCTGTATCCCTTGGCCAAATCTAGTTAGTACTCGTACGCGGGGGTCCCCTCCTATCTGCCAGGTGTAATTCTATCTCGCTAGTGTTAATTTCGGCTGGCGTAGATCTGTACAAATGAAAGGAATTCAAAAATTCTGAGATGAAATGGAAGGAAATTATATATAGATTACTAAATATAATTAATTGAAGTCATATAAGCAAAGATATATATAGGACTTAGATCCTAATTTTATTTTGTCAGTAAGTATCTTCTGTTTATAATAGTTTGGGAAAATAAATGGGTATATTTATTTGTTATTCAAATTTACAACATTGACATTTATTTACGAAGCATAATAAAATGAAAATGGCTCCTACACCCCGCTACATATTAAAAGTTAACACAAAACAATTCACTATTTATAATTCAAAACTACGATACATTTCGACAGCAATGAAAATATTCATTATTATAATCACATAACAAGTTTTAAATTTCACAACTAAACAAAATCCAGTTTTCAAGAAAAGAAATTTGAAAGCCCAACTTGAAGGACTTCAGAATTGTAACTAGGCATTCAGAAATATTGATTATGTGGGGGGAGGGATATCGTACAAAAGACACCCCTTACTATATACAACGTTATAATTTTAAAAAATTAAGATAAAATAAAAATTCTTAATAAAAGAGAAAATTAAAGTTATTAACGACATTCGTCGACCTGACAAAACAAACAATTGCCCTCGAATGGGTAAAAAAAATAAGTTAATTGAAAAAATGACGAAGAGAAAATAAAATAGAAGTAATGTGAATAATATAATTGATAAATATAATTTATAACAGATTGCCCTCCAGCAGCCTGGGCTTCATTCTTCAGATTAAGGTTGGGTTTCCCAAGTTGTAGGTCATTGCTCCTTTAACCGTCGGTAAATGTGAGTGGAACTTCATGAACCGTTTCTTGATGTAATCCTCTATCGACTCCATTTGTAATCCCCAAAGTATTTAGCTATTTGTTACAAACCAAGGAGCATCCACTGCGATTCTTAGGACTTGGTTTTGAAAAAATTGTAATTTTTTCCTTTTCGTAAGAGATGTCGCTCCCCAGACTTCACAGCCGTACCATCATCAGTGGCCTGAAAATTGTTTTAATGAACAATTGTTTCTGGTTTTAGTTTGGATTTTTGATTCAGGATAGGATATAGCATTGCTGAGCTTGCGTAGGTTTGAGTTAGTTTGACGTTGATATGGTGATTCCAGGAAAGGCGGCAATCGAGGTGTATTCCCAAGCATCCTCCTGTTTCATTACCAGTATTCCATTTCACATTTTTCCTTTGTGGATTAGTTTCGTTGGGGCGGGTGGGCGTTTGAGAGTAAAACCTTTGGCAAAACATTTTTCAATGTTCAGTCTAAATCATTAAGGTGCTTGCAATTATTCCTAGCGATTATTATGTCATCATGTTGAGAGAACACTGCTGTATCGTGAAGATAGGAGTTGAACAGAATGGGAGAAAGGACTGAACCTTATGGAATCCCGGTACCGGTATGGATTTTTCTAAAAAGAGTATCGTTCCATAATAAGGTTAATATTGCATAAGTATTTCGGAGTGTCTACTTTCTTTAGTTTGTATAGGAGACCTCGATACCGTATCTGGCAAAATGTCATGTCCAGTGGAATGACTGTACCGAAAAACGAATTGAAAATTCAGAATTATTTTCATGCGTTGAAATTTTTTTTTTTTTTTATAATTTTTACTTTTTTAGAACTGATTCCAGTAATTTGCCAGAAATGGATAACAAGCTAAAGGGTCTATAGCTGCTGATTTGTTTAGCGTTCTTACCAGGTTTAAGTATTACTACGAGATCGGACCTCTTCTACGAATCAGGAAAATATTCAGTACGCAGGCAACTGCTGAAAATTGACGTGGTGAAAACGCCAGATTTCCTGTGTAACACCTTAATAGCTATAACTGGGATCGAATCAACATTTCTTTATTTTGAGCTTTTTAATCAGTTTGTGGATTTCTTTTGGGATCGTGAATTTAGGTGGGAGCTGAACTCTTGCGATGGGGGATATTAATACTCATCAATTTCGTCATAAACTAAATTCGGCCTTTCTGTATCAGGGAACGTTTTCTCAACGAAATTTGCGAACACTTCAGCTTTTTTAGCGTCGCTGATGCTGAATTCATCATTGTCTACAAGACTAAGAATTTTCTCAAGTTTATCCAGGAGAGGCTGCGGAACCATATAGCCATTCAGCCAGATCCTTCTTAGTTTCGAGTTTCATTTCATGTGGTTTCATTTCATTTTGTGACACAAGGTTTCTAGTGCGCATCCACTGTATCTTTGCATGATTAATAAATTAGAACAAGGATATGGTCCAAATTCAAAGCTATGATTACTTGAGAAGAGAGAGGAAAACTATTTTTTTTTAATACAATATCCAGAATGTTAGATTTACAGCCTAGTCTGTATAGAGTAGGTCCATTTGGTGCACGTATTTGGATATTGTGCCTTGAGAAAATATCAAAAATATTTTTTGATAGTATTTCCACTAGGATTCGGTTTGCGGCATCTCCAGTAAATGTTTTGACTATTTATGTCACCTAAAACTAATGTATGGGTCTCTGGTGGTAAAAATTTTAAAATTTCGTCTTAAAGTAGTTTTTTATTTAGAGGTTTATAACCTGCCTAGACGACTGTAGAAGGGGAGGAGTGTTAAAAACCGAAATAACCTCTATGCTAAATAGGTTGTAAATAATATTTTCAGTGATGCTAATATTATTTTTGATTATTAAGGCTACACCACCGGAATGAGTCGAAAAATCTCTATCACTACGTAAGATTTTATAACCTGGGATTCTCAATTTGATGTTTTGGGATAAATGAGTCTCAATTACGCAGGGTACATCGATGAAGTTTGATTCAAGGAAAATTTTGAATTTATTTCTTTGTTAAGATATGTAATGAACATTCCAGTTTAAAATTTTTAATTTTCTTAGTTCTGTACCCATAGACAAAAAAAAATTATTTGAGAGTAAGTAGAATAATACTTGATTTGTAGTAAAGCGCAGTTATACATTAGACAATTAGTATCTGAAGATAAGCTGTTATTTATATTATGAAACATTTGTAAAGAAAGATGCAACTAACGTAAATAAATGTGTCATTTGTGAAAGGTAGGGTTTAATAGCTTCGATAATAATTTTATTTACATTAAACAATACATGTTCACCATTTGTTTCGTTGTCTTGATTAACTGTGGACTGAGTTTTTCGATCCGGTTGTTTATTAGTCGAAGAACATCAGCATATGAATATTTTGAAGTGATTTTAGCTGGTCGGTTAGAATTATTCTCAGATTTACGAATATTAAATAATATTAATATTATTTACTCACAAGGTGAGTATATTTTGTTTTTTATGGTTTGATAATATTGATCACATTATTACATCACTTATAATTAGCCACATGAGCTAGTTCACAATTTACACAAAATGGATTATGTGTAAATTTTAACGGGCATTTTGAGAAATGGTATTTACCCTTACTTTACTTTTATATTTACAATTAACACACTTTGTCTCTAAATGACAATAGCTTTTTGTATGACCATATCTCCGATAGTTTGTACACATAGGAATATTAGTGCTTTTGTTCTACTATAATTAGTGCAGAGAATAAATGTTTAAGATTAAAAATACCTTTAGCTTTTTCATTGTTTTTGAGAGATACTAGACAGAGTGGAGTTGGTTTTTTTTTAATCTTTACTTAGTATTCTGAATACGTATACAACTTCAAATTGTTTTGCGTCTAATTCGGCCTTTAATTCCTCTTCGGTTATCCTATAGGGAACCTTGCTGATTACAACATTGAAATTTTTATTTTTTTCTATAGAGAGTGTAGGATATTCAATTTTTTCTTCATCATAATATTTGGTCATTGTTCTGTAGTCGACTATATTTAAACATGATTTTGTATTGTTTCCAATTAGTTGGGTAGTGAATGGCCCGATGCATGATACATTTAACTCATTTAATATAAGTTCATAATTATTAGCATTATGTAGAAATATCGGCAGTATTTTTATAGAAATGGGCTAAATATTCGGGTTAGTATTGTTATTAGTTACTTGGTGTTGCTCTTGTATGCTTATCGGATGAAAGGTCAATTTCAGATAGCTGATTAAATGAACTGCCCTATTTATTTAATTTTAATAATTTTTATTAATTTTAAGCCCACCCTAGCTTTTATAATAAGAGTAATTACCTGATAGTATTTACCTATTTTTTTTATGTTAAAAATTTCTTTTCTTCTATTTTGATCTGTTTGTCTGTAGGTATACATCAGTTTTGTCGACGGAAGTATGTTGGGCGGATCGCTAAATTCATCGCCTAATTGCTTTAATTATAAATGGAAACAAAAAAAAATTAAAGCCTGAAAAGAATAATGAAAAAACAATAATGTCTAATGAATTACGTACAACACTACTATCGAACTCTATGAAGTCAGAGGCCAAAATGGTGTGTTAATTTTGAGGCGCGAGTAAAATATTTAAAATAAACAATTGAGCTATATTACATTGTATAGCAAAATAATACAGTTGGGAAGATCATAATGTTATTTTAAATAAAATTAGAAAAAAAAACTTAGGACTTTTATTTTATTACCATAGTAGGTAAATTTTTCTACTAGGTTTTATATATCCTTGATGCTCCTTATTACGTCACAAATAAACTCATTCACAAAAACCTTAACATCCCATTTGATTTGACCCAAAACAGATATGCGTCTTTTCATTCTAAACTCCTTAACCATCCTAACCCATTAATTCTTAATCTTTCATCCTTAAAAATCCCTGATAATCCTCCGAGGCGTCTGAAAAGAAGATGGCCACGGGACCTTCTAATTTAAATTAATGTTTGAAGTACCACCAATGGGTGATTCCTTCCCAAGATTTTCAAGTGTATATGAAACATACTACATATTTACCTATTGTATTATTTTGTACAGTTGTAAATTACATTAAATAAATAATTAAACAAAAAAAAAGAAAAAAAAAAGGTTTTAGATATAAATTTCATCCTGAAAAACCTAGTCATGAAAAGAAGAACTGAAAATAAAAACAATTGAAACAAATCAAATACATGCAAGAATCAAGAATGGCTCAAAACTTCTCATAATAATTTTATAAAGATGTTTGACAGATTTGAACTAGATTTTTATTTGTTTAAAAAATAGCACTTTTCGTAGAATCATCCAAACAACCCCAGATAATTTTAAATCTTCTAAAAATAATTTTTAATAAAATATAATAATCATATTTTATTAAAAATTATTTTTGTTTGAATTCAATAAGATAAATTTCCGCTATTGGTGTCACAGTAATTAAACACAATTGGGCTAACAAAGCAAAAGGATTTTGGCAGGAGGTAGGGGAGGGGGGCGATTACGGATCCTGTAATGAGGACGAGGGAGGCTGTGGGTATTGTACACGATTTGTAAAATTAACAGCTACTAGCGTCCAACCTCAATTTATCTGTCAGCTGTCGGCAATGGCCTCTAATGTGCAAATCACACGTGCCTCTTTACGAACACGTTTTTGTAACTCTAAACTTTGCTTTTACACTTTATTAGTTTTTATAAAACTTCAGTAATTTATATTTTCTATTTAATCAGTTTTCAACAGTTAATCTACACAAAAATAAATGGTGAGCAAATTATTCAAATGCTGGAGGGTGACACTAGTGCCTCGAAAGGGAGACGCTAAGTGAATAGCAGATGTCAATCCTTGTATTCAACGTTGATCGGTCTAACCGAAAATAATTAGATTTTTATGAAATAATTGAATCCACTCCTTGTCTAGGACCAGCCCTGCAAAGTGGGGCGAAATTTCGATTACTTATAAATTATGTTTCATCACTATTTGTGCCTTAATTCTTTGCTTTTTTAAATTTCTTGATTACCAGGTCAGCCCTGGTTGTCATTACATGTTTATTGTAAGTTTTTTTTTTAACAGTTGATTATGGGGAGAGGTGCAGTCTCATTCATGAGACGCCCCTTACTATTAACAATGCTATAACCATAAACTATTATAATTAAAAATAGTAAAGATCAATAAAATCCAGAGCAAAATAACAAACTAAAACAAAAAAATATTTATAGAATAAACGAAAATAAAAATTGAATTGTGCTGAAAGGTAGTTAAAGAAAAATAGAATAAAGCAAAATAATGATAATTATAAAAATAAATCAATAAAGGTTTTATAAAAGGATATATTGGATCAGCCTGGGGTTCGATCTTCGCAATGTTGTTGGGTTGCCACAAGTCGTATGCCACTCTTTCTTTAACTGCTGGTAGATTGGAATGGAATTTCGTGAATCGTTTTTTGATGTAACCATCAATCGATTCCACTTGCAGTCCACGATGCAGTTGGCTGTTTTGTACAAACCTGGGAGAGTCCTTTGCGGTTCTCAGAATCTTGTTTTGGAATGCCTGCAATTGTTTTTCTTTTCGTAAAAGAAAGATGCTCCCCACACTTCTCAACTATATATGAATAACGGTCTAAGTGTTGTTTTATAGATGAGAAACAGTTGTAACTGGTTTTAGTCCAGATTTTCTATTAACGATGAGATACAGCACAGTTTGGGTTTATTTGATGCTGTTAGATTCCAGGCTAAACGACGATCCAGATGAACTCCCAGATTTCTGATCGCTTCACTATCTGGATTCCATTGCAATTTTTCTTTGTTAAGAATCAGTTTAGGTGGGTTTAGCGGACGTCTTGTAATAAAGATTTTAGATTCATCGTTAGTCCTTCTCAGTTTAAAAAATATTTTTTAAACAAACCTGCTAAATCAAAAGAACAATTATTCATTGAAGTCCGCTAACAAAAATTGTATATCAGTGTTTTTGTTTGGGTCCCTTGACACTAAGAGATAGCTGGTAACGAACAGGCTGATCGGGCCGCAAAGGTGGCGATTCCTGGAGGAATTGCATATTGTGGAGTGCCTGTCGATGACTTCATTGCCCTTATTAAGTAAAGAATCAAATAGGAATAGTAAAAAATGTGGAAAAATATTGCTGATAATAAATTATGGGAAATCAGAAGTGATGTTTCTCCTACGATATCGCCAACTAGAAATTTGCGGACACAGGAGCTGATTTTGACGTGCCTTCGAACTTCTGACCCACGGTTATCTAATGGCCCGCGGATATCCACCTGTATGTAAGATTTGCGGAACTTAACGACTTACCGTTAAACACATTTTAACTGAATGCGGAGCATACACCTCCCTCAAATCTTTGTATGAATTACGAGCAGAACTCCAATAAATTTTACAGGATAACAAATTGATTGTGGATAAACTTTTTGAATTTCTTAATCACTCAAAACGTTACCATAAAATTTAATTGTAATTTTACCACAAGTTCCCATCTTTCAATAGTTATTATACATTTAAATTCGGAAATTAAGGAAATAAATTACATAATACAAATTTCTGAAACTAAGGCAATACTAACCCATAAGTGGTTGTAGCCTTAAAATATAAAAAAAATAATTTAGAAGTGCATTTTTGAATGTTGAGACTGATCTTCCAATTTGTACCTTTCTTGACAACCAACCGGATCATCAGTAATGATATATAATTCCTACAATAATGTTTTTCATATCTTCTAAAAAAAAAAAATATTGAAAATTTCAAAATTAAATGGATAAACTAAATCAGTATCGAAATAAAAATATTCATTTCAATAATAATAAATGCACAGAAATTCTCAACTCCGACTTTGTTTATAGTTGTAAAATATGTCATCAAAGGATTCAATGGATCTAAATCCTGTTAAACAATCATATTTGTATCATCTCATAAGATGTTAAGAAGAATAAACAGATATCCAACTTCATGGAAAACATTCCAGGATAGGAAATAATCGTGGATAATTTGTTAGCAATTTTAGATATCGATGTTTGAATTTCTAATTAATAACGAATTTAAATAATTATAAAATGACTTGGTCTTTCTTCAATAAATCTCGATATTTCAATAAAATATCTAAATAAAATATTTATAATTTTTCTGAAAATCGTTTATCCTTTTTTAAAGAGAAAAATCGGTATTCTGATTGAATACTTTCAGAATATCGTCTTAGAATTTTTTCAAAAAGAGGTCTAATAGCGTACTATGTCAGAAATGGTAATGAAAAAATAATTTTATTCTGGGGCAAATGTCCCTTAAGAATTGGTACTACAATTTCACTGTAAAACACAAGGGCAAGAATAGTGTTTGAGTGTAAATGTAACGTACAGCCCCTTAGATTCATTAAATTTTATTTTACATCATTATTCCAGCTTGCAATGTTATCCAGGAGCTCTTGGACAGCTTAAGAAGTCTTAGTAGCATCTTTATTGGAGGTTAGAATTGCTGAATTGTCAGCAAATGTTGCAATTAGGGTGTCTTCTCAATACATGTTGAAAAGTATAGGACTTAATACATTACTCTGAGGTAGCCCAGCTTTGATCTATTTTAAATTAGAGGACTCCGAACTTATTTTGGCACGGAAAATCCCTTAGGTTTGACTGCAGTATGAGAAAGTAAGTTGGTGGAATAACTATATTCAGTTAGTAGTCCAGTAGTCCAGTCCTTCGTGCCGTATTTTATCGATATTTTGACTCATATCTAAGAATACCCCTGTGCATTTGACTCTAAAGAAGAAGAATTAAAATACACTAATGGGTAACACTGTTGAATCGTGGAGTTATGCTTCTGCATCTAAATGCTGTTTAAACCTGTTAAATCAGAGGCTAGAAAAATAAAAAGATTACGTCGTAAAACTACCGACTGCCTTACAGTCTCCTTTAATAATATTGATCAGATCCGCTACCTTGGACTACATTTGGACAAACAACTAACCTGGAATCCTCACACAAGACTGAAAAGACAAGGAACTCCACGTCGATTTCGACTATTACAGCACTTACTGGACAAACGGTCCAAACTTTCAATTTAACACAAAAGTCTGATCTTCATGACTGTAATAAGGCCAATCTGGACATTCGGAGTTTGAGTTGAGCTTTGGGGTTTCACAAAACCTTCGAATTCGTCTCATATTCAACTTTTACAATCCAAAATACTTCGTGAAATTCTCAATGCTCCCTACTTTGTCTCAAATAAAATCTTACACTCTCATAAACTCCTTCCATTCTAAACTCCCTAACCACCCAGACCCACTATTTTCTAAATTTGCTTACTCTTCTATTCCTGACAATCCTCCGAGGCGCCTGAAAAGAAGATGACCACGAGACCTGTTAATGTAAAACGTCATTAGAATGCTATCAATGGGTTTCTCTACTCGCCTGTATCACTCCATTATAACTGAGATCAAATTTACCAAATGTATTATAATGTACAGTTGTAAAAAACGATAAATAAATTTTTTTTAAAAATAATATGAAAAAATATATCTTCTTATATATAAAGATTATTATTGCATTTGTACCACTGTTCTGAGACAAGCGAAACACGACGGAATGGGTGAGGTGTTTATATTTAAACTGATAAACGGACGCTAACGATAAAACAAATTGAAATACAATAGAGGCCATGAATGAGTAAATGAGGGGCAAAAAGCGGGCAACAAGAGGCGGAATAAAAGCCACCAAAGCGGCCCTATTAAAGGTTAAACAGCTAATTAATGCGACAATGCAAGCTACAGGTTTTAATGAGCTTGGCAGCTGAAAAGTAAATACGACCGCTATCAGCCAGCTGTTGATGCACTTTATCTCCACACATCGGAAAATGCTAATTCAGCTTCACCCCCCGGGTAATGTATCCTCTCCATTACATGGAGCACTCTCTAAACAACCGAGATTTCACCTCATTTTTGACCCTTCTTCCGCCCACTCCACTCGCTCGATTGATCCACTTCACAAGTGTAGAGTGCCTTTGAAACACACTTATCACGCTTCCTTCAATTATATCACTGTTCAGTCATAATATTATAGTATCGTTATAATACATATGATGTATAATTTAGAGTGCGATGGCTCGTATTTATAAAATATTAAAAAAACTAGAAGTAATAGTGAAGAGCTATTATGTGAAAGTGGATAGTACAAGAGCCCAAGAGGAGAAAAAAGGCAGTTATCTCACCCAAATTTTTGATTACTATGGTTTCTGAAATAAAGTTTTCCAAAACTCAAACTTATTGTCCGATCAACTATAAATCAATTTATTTTAGGAAATATCATAAAAACTACTACTCTTACAAAAATAAACATTATTAACTATTTTGTAGCAAATTTAACTAGCTTTAATTTGAGCGCTGGCAGATATCAGTATGTCCAATGGTTTCTGAAATAAAGTTTTTCATAAATCAAATATATTGTCCGAACAACTATAAATCAACTTATTTTAGCAAATATCATGAAAACTACTATTCCTACGAATGTAAAGGTCAGGAACTTCATTATAGTCCATTAAACTAGCTTTAAGTTGAGCGCTGATAGATATCTGTACGTCACATAGTTCCTGAGATATAGATTTATTTTTACGAAATTTTACTTTTTAAAAAGCTATATCTCGAGAACTATTGGACATAAATAGCTCTATTAAGGCTACTATTTCAGCAAATTTACTCTTCTTTAAATAATTTTCTCATAGATTTTCTAGTGTTGTTCGTTTTAAGTTTTTAAGATATAGAGCACCGTATGAAAAATGAATGTTTTTTTAAGGTTTTGAAACAGCCGCCATTTTGTAATCCCCCTACCTATACTTGACAGACTCATCAATTTTGAATAGTAATTATACATAGTTTTCATTAAAGTAATCAAAAATTGGGGTGAAATAACTGCCTTTTTTTCTTCCTGGCTCTTGTACTAGGACGGTCATGGCTAACATAGCAGACTGTTGTGGGTTTGTTGTTATTTTATTTATACTAAAAATTATTGAACATTAAATGATAACATACTACGACGACGCTTAAAATTACCTCTCAGATAAAAATATTCCAATCTTAATTTTAAAGACATCTCAAACGAATCAGTATGAAACCCAATAGCACAATCACCTTAATCACAACCCAATCACATTAATCACAGCTGTAGACACTCGCTCGTAAAACATTTTAACTGAAAAAAAAATTTAAACTTTCACAATGTAATATATTTATTAATTAAAATGTTTTACCTTAAGAAAGATTTATTTGCTATAATATAAAGGAAAGTGGTACAGGTGCAGTCAAAGAAAAAACTCAATTACTAATTTAATGTGAGCCTATATCTTGAGGGCCCCGAGTGTTTTGAGGCATGTTGGAAGATTGTTGATTGAACATTTGTAATAATAAAATAAACATGCTTCAGGTGCGGTCAAAGAAAAAGCTTGGCTCACATTAAATAATTTTATTACTAGTTTTTTCTTAAAACAAAGAAAATAGAAAAATGTTTAACAAAAATCTATGAAATCAGTTCTAAAGAATCCGTTGATGCCTATAACATAAATTCCAAATGAATATCCGATACCTTAGATTAATTATTTTTTATATATGCTTGTTTGGAAGTGGTTCAGTTTATTCTTAATTTAAAATAATTTTGATCCTTTTTTTCCTCTCGACTTTTATTCTTTAAAATTTCTCCAAAGTTTCGGCCCTCAGGCCATTCTCAAGGATTCCACCTACAAAAAGGTTTTTTATTTTTATATAACAATTACATTATTTTCTTCAACTGCACTTCTTTGGCCCTACCTTTAATATTGATGTCATTTCTTTTTTAAATCTTAAAATTGCAGGCTAATTGCCCTTGTCACACCTTTAAAATAAATTAATCATTAAAATAATATCATAATAACCTCATAAAATTTTGTTTTTAAATAGATTTCTTACTTACACAACTTTTTCTAAAAAATTGTATATCTTAGATTTAAAACTTTTTTTATAAAACACTTTCCTTCCTTCCTTTACTTACATTTACAAATTAAAAATAGAACCTACCTTCAACAGGTTAGCACTCTGTCATCTTTTATCATGTAACAATAATTTTTTTTATCATTGATTTACATTTTTAATATAATTTAATTAACATTCATTATTAATTATTTTGCTTATACCACAAACATTTTTTTTATATATTTAAAATACATAATTAATTTATTCTTATTTTAGGTGTATTTTTTTAAACATACCTATATACCCCTTTTTAATTTTATTTTTTAACATATTTATTCACCTAATCATACTTTTATTAGTGTATATTTATTCCATATATACATTTGTACGTTTAAGGATTTGAACATTTATTTATTAATCAACTTTTTTGTATATACTAATTACATATTTATTTTGCTCCGATACCTTGTTTTACGACTGAGC
>NW_027110400.1:716606-719634 GCF_000696795.3 Halyomorpha halys
TACGACGGAGAGTAAAGGTGATCTGGTGGGATTTTTCAGGATTTATTTTGATTCTGCAGTTTTTACACCATTCTTCAATAGATGTTATGTGTGCCTATAGTGTTTGTGATGCATTAGTTGGGTCGTTGTTTACAGAAAGTATCAGCGTATGTTGTTAGCACTGTGTTAGGGTGGGTTGGGATGTCAGCTGTATAAACCGTATAAGAATGGACCTAATTTTTGCTCCGTTTTGGACATTTTTTTTTAGAGCGTGAATAATAGGCAGAAACGTTTTACCGGGTCTTAAATTTCAGATGGAGTTCTATCAGTGGGTAGATTCTCCACATGTTTGTATCATGTCACTATGTCACCTACAGCAAATTTACTTGTTGTATATATGTGTATACAGTTGTAAATAACAATAAATAAATTATATTAAAAAAAAAAATTCAGACATTAAACTTGAAATATTATGATTTCCTATACTCGCTACCTTTCTTTTTTAATAAAAATTTGCGTATTACTAAAGTTATTGTTATAGTTGAAGCGCAATTTTACTGAATTTGAAAAAAATTTGAAACTATTTTCAGAATAATGAATTACACTTTACTCCCAAATAATGACCATATAATGGTGAAATGCGTATAACTTGAAAATAATTTGTGATTATTTTATTTCTCATATGTAACTGCTCCATTTCTTATACTTCTATCAGAATGATTAATCAGTACATACAAAAAAAAACTGATTTTCTTTAACTTGCGAGAACAAAGGAACTAATTTTTTGACCTTGAGCTTTACTGTTTAATTTAACCTCAAATCTCATTAAAATCAGCCAATGATAGGAATGAAGTATGTAATTATTTCACCAGATATCTTGGTAAAAATCTAATAAATTGCATCGAACATAATATAAATCATTCCATTAAAAAACAAAACAAAAAAAAACCAGCACATCAACTGCCGACCGTAGCGCACTTTTTTGAATATATGCAAACATAATGCGGGTCGGATCATTACGGCCAATCGAGCAGCAACATTACAAATGCTCATTTTAATAATGCCTAATTATATTAACAATATAATGGAGAATTACTCTTCAATTAAAGTCAATTATCATTCTTAATTATGTACATTTAGAGAACTAGCTAATGCCAGAGTGACTTAGGCGATGTTTGATAATACGTGTTACAGCTGTGCATAAGTGGTATTAGCGCTGATTAATAAGAGTCAAATAGTCAATTACCTCATTGACCTCGGCTAATATGTAAATGCGACATTGTGTAGTTTGTAGGGGTCGATATGTAACTCACCGAGCAACTAGGCATCGAAAACATTCCACTGTGATGTCCCACAAATGGGATGGAATATCGGAAGCAAAATATCGATATCGGTTAATAATATCGACATGGATATTATACTGGCACTAAAATATCGATATTCCAAAATATTGACATTTAAATATCGAAAATTTAACAAATTAAAGAAATAGTAATTATAAAACTATTACAGCAAATCTTAGGAGAACCTATTTCATATCATCTAATCAAAACATTAAAAAAAATCATAATAACGGTAAAGAAAAGCAAAGCCGCGAGAGTCAAAACATAAACACAACATAAATCAACGCATCCGTTCAACATAAACTAAAACATAATTTGATATATTAGTTGAATAAATGTTTTGTTATTTTTCACTTTAGAAAAAGATAGTTGACCGCATGAAGTTGATTGGAGCAAGATAGTCCGGGTGGCGGTCAATAAAGGTATCAAAAAAGTAAAAGAAAACTATTTATTGCTAACCAACGTTTATGTCGTTAATAATAATAAATGTTAGAGTGGATTGCTGTGCTTCAATCTGACAGTCTTGCAAAGTGGAGCGAAACGTAAGTTAACAATAAATAGTTTTCTTTTACAATTTTGATACCTTTATTGACCGCCACCAGAACTATCTTCCTACAAACTAATTTTTTTTTAAAGTAAAAACATTAATATTCCAATAATCTCCAATTTACTTTGTGGACACTTACAAATATTATCCAATCATAAAATCAACATTTTCAAAGTCAAAAGACTTTGTAAATTTTGATTTTTTGATATTTTACATTCTTACATTCTAATATTTCTGTTTGTTATCAAAATCAAACTTCGGCAGCGATAATAAAAGAATCCATAATCAATATTTCAATTCAACTTTTATATTTCAGGGATTTTTTTTTAAATATTTATTTATTGCTATTTACAACTGTAAATTATAATACATTTAGTAAATATGATCTAAGCGGGAATTTTTAAGATAAAACATTTAAATTTTATACCGGTATCGATGATGAATATCGGAAATAACTGGTAAAAATTACTTAATCTTTATAGACCTACATTATCGATATTTGGATTCAATATTGTTAGTTGGATATTTCTGGATGTTATTGAAATTTTTTATGCTTTCAAAAATACTTTAAATATATGAAGTTCTGAGATTTGTGATTATTTTTAGAGAACAAATTACCAAAGATTTTTTTCTTATATATTTAATACATATTAGTGTGTGCTATTTTAAAAATTTGGGGGAATTTTTTTTTGAAAAACCACTATATCATAAGAAAATATCGATATTGCAGTATTATCGGTTACAAACGATCGATGTTACGATAATATCGATATCAATATCCCATTCCTACCATCAATACACTCGCTTAAAAGAAGTAACGCCAACGTTTTTCCTATTAATAGAGATGTTTAGTTAATGCATACAAAGCTACTAATAAAAAAAAAAGAACTAAGCGTTAATAAAACCTAAATTAGTATTGGTTTTATTAGAATATTACTGCCACGATACGATATTATTTCCACTAGCGTCTTCAATTAGCCCATATTTCTTTAAGAAAATAATATCATAAATTTTGTTACAAATTATTTCATTTTTTGAGGAATATTAATACATGATGTCATAATCCAGCGCAATGAATATTAGAGCTCTATGTGTACATTCATCTTATATACCAGTACGAAGAAATGAAGAAACAAATGATAATGAATAAAATAAAAAG
>NW_027110400.1:719684-722387 GCF_000696795.3 Halyomorpha halys
TCCTTGGGTAATTATTTTTTTAACTTTAGGGTCGGATCCTACCCAACTGCAAGGAAGGAGGGTTAATATTACAGTATTGCTATCTGCTCATTGTCAATCTCGTATTTACAGATGCAGATAGAAATATGACCAAAGAAAGAAAAAATACCTTTCGAATGCATGGTCCATACTAATAAAAAAAAAAAACTAAGCGTTAATAAAACCTAAATTAGTATTGGTTTGATTGGAATATTACTGCCATGATACGATTTTTTTTTCACTAGCGTATTCAATTAACCCATATTCTTTAAGAAAATATTATCATAAATTTTGTTATTAATTATTTCATTTTTTGAGGAATTTTGAGGCTTAATACATGAAGCTTACTACATGAAGCCATAATTTCGCGTATTATACATCAGTAAAAGTAAAGAAGAAACAAATGATAATGAATAAAATAAAAAGGTGATAATAAAGAAATATATAATTACTAGTTTAACCCTGCAAGAACTATTGTAATTGGTATCTATCCTTCTCCACAATAAATTTTAGTTAGGTAAATGTTATTTAAAAAACGTTGAAGTTTCGGTCTTTCAAGCACAGGGCCCGGGACGTTGCGTGGACACAACCAAAAAGCCAAGAGTACTAAATTATAATAATAAAGAAATATCCCTTTTTTTCAATATATTCATCATTCGAGCCATCTAACTTATTATTGGTTGAGCCGTTAGATCAAAATAATTTCTTATATATGTACAAACTAAACAAGTTTGAACCAATAATTTTTCAGTAACTTGAGCTCAATTCGTTTAAAAACGTTTGTGTGATCTCATTTAATAAACGAAGACACGATAGTTACAATTCTTAAATGTATTCTTAAATAAATAATAAAATATTCTATTTTATAATCAATAGATTTTAATACTCTATAAGCCTACATAAGAACATATTACATAATTCAGTAAAATTCATGAATAGTCTCAATAAATACGAATTACTACTTAAATTACTACTTTTTAACTCTTTGTTGTTGTTTTTTTAATGTAATTTAATTATCTCTATCTTAGCGATATTGCCACCATCTGAAGTTAAACGAAATCAAGGAGGAAATCAGCTCTACAGAAAAAACACTATCTAAAAATAAATTAAAAAACTAATACGAAATAAATAGATAACATCAGTAATAAATAAATAATGTACAAAGTGGTAATTTATTAAATTAACAGATGAGAAATTTGTTTGAACCGAAACGTTAGTCCAAGATTTTTATAAAATATAAGTAGGAACTTTTCTATTGTGATGTGAGTCGTAATTTCAATGACAGAAAATTTGCTTATAATATTTTTATGTTGGTAAAATATGATATCCTCTATATTGATAATAAGTCTTTTTTAGCAAGCATAAAAGCTGAGCCTATCGCCACTACGTAATATTTGCATATACAATTTGTTTTTGCTTTTTTTCATATCTATTTTTCGAAGGATATGAATATTAAATGTGTATAAAAATAAAGAAAAATACACACATAAAAAAAATAAGGTAAATGATAAATAATTTAAATTAAAATGTATATACCATTAAAAGATAGAGATGAATTTCAAAATAAAACAATGCACAGTGTAAATAACTGCAGCATTTTCAAGAGGCGCTAACAAAAGTGAATCTAAGCCGGTCAGCTAATGACTCGGGGCTAATCCAACATTTGCCGGCTTTCCATAGGCTAAGCATTGGCCCTAGGACTTGCCAAAGGAGAGGGGCTTTATTAAAAGAAGGCAGAAAGTAAAGAAGCCCCGGGCCAGGCTCGAGGCTCACTTATAATGACCAACACTCAACACATCACTAATTGAAATGCACCACTCACCAAGGTCCTAATTTCTTACTTTCCCTCTGTTGTTTTCCCTCTCTGATTGTCTCTTCCTTGTTAAGCTACATCTTAAACATCTCTTTAATCCTTACAAAATAATTAAAAGTGTCCCTTTTCTACAAAGGCCTCCCTCGAATCTTATTTATTCTTTATTTTATTCACGAGGATCAAGGAGCCTTGATTTATTCTTGCTGTATTAAACTTTTTTATCCATAAACATGATGCATCGAGAGCGTTGGTACCTCTGTTCCGGTGACATTTTTTTTTTTTTTTTAATTGAAGCCCCCTCTTTTTTCACCGTAACGGTTTTTGTTAATATAACAAAAGGGCTGCTGCATCTCTTAGCCTATTGATTAGTCCAGGCGTGTATTTAAAAGGCGCACTCAACCCTTGAGACTCATAAATAAAAGAATCGCTTTATTCTCTTAAGTTCTTCAAGAGGGGCCAACTGCTAGTGGACGAGCATTAATTTTCTGTTTGTCAAAGTGTGACACTGATTTTGTAATTTTTTACTTTTCATTACAGGAGCCAATAAAGTAAATATTATATTATCAATTTAAAACAATTTTGATTCTTTTTTTCCTCTCAGCTTTTATTCTTTAAAATTTCTCCAACGTTTCGGCCCTCAGGCCATTCTCAAGGATACCACCTACAAAAAGTTTTTTTTATTTTTATATACAATTACATTATTTCCTTCAACTACATACTGATATCTTTGGCCCTACCTTCAATATTGATGTCATTTCTTTTTAGGTCATTTCAATATCCTTGGGTAATTATTTTTTTAACTTTAGGGTCGGATCCTACCCAACTGCAAGGAAGGAGGGTTAATATTACAGTATTGCTATCTGCTCATTGTC
>NW_027110400.1:723207-725673 GCF_000696795.3 Halyomorpha halys
CAAAATCCTTCGTAAAATCCTTAACGCTCATCCTTACTTTGTCACAAATCAAGTCATCCATCATGACCTCAATGTCCCATATGTTGCCGATTTGGCCAAAACCAGATACCATTCCTTCTATGGAAAACTTCCCAAACACTGAAATCCACTTGTTTCTAACCTGGCTTTTCCTTCATTATCTAATAATCCTCCTAGGCGTCTGAAAAGAATATGGACTAGGGATCTACTCCTCTAGAAATGTTATTGGAGTTCTATCATTGGGTAGATTCTCCACATGTTTGTATCATGTCACTATGTCACCTACAGCAAATTTAATTGTTGTATATACGTGTATACAGTTGTAAATAGCAATAAATAAATTATTAAAAAAAAAAAAAAATGTTAGACACGCTTCCTGGTAAAAATAAATAAAACTCATTTTAATACTCTGTGGCCTTTCCACCATTCATTAATTCAAAAATTCTGTTTGGTAATGAATCGTACATTTGTTTGATTGTTTCTAGGGGTAATTGTTCCCAAGAAGCCAGAATTGCAGATTTCAAATCCACCTGCAGCAAATTTACTTGTTGTATATATGTTATACAGTTGTAAATAATAAATAAATGATTAAAAAAAAAATTCTCATTATCAATAAGGAGTGATTTCAAATTTAATTTTTAAAAGAAACAATATAAAAAACATACTCTAACTATATTAGGGTCCTATAAGGCACTATAATCTCTATAAGTTTTATTACTTTACTCAGATTAATTCTTGCATATAAATGTTTGATTTTGCTTATTTAAATATATGATTAATTCTTATATTTATATTCATTTGGATAAAAAATTGGCATCAGTTCCGCTTATAACCAATAATAAAGTACCGAGACATTCAAAATAGAAACAAAACAAAAGAATTAATGCACTTATCAATCACTTTTCAGAAAACCATAAATCTACTATTTAACTTTTACTTGACAAGGTTTATGGGTTTAAGTAATACTTTTAATCGTTTTATGTTCTTAATTCTCGACCCTATATTATCTACATTATTTCATCGGAAAAAATAAAGACAAGCAGATAATTCTTAAAATGATTAGCTCTTAAAGAAATTTATTAGCCTTTATTCACCACTAGACATTTCACGATTCCAAAAGCAATAAAATATTTACTCTTACAAAATATATAACTAAAAATGAAAGGATAAACCGGTTCCAGGATATAAAAAAAAAGTGACAAATGCTCCAGAGGTACTTCGGAAAGCTTAGTTTTAAAATGTGAGTGCTTCTTTTTTCTTTTTTTTTAATATTTTTTTTAAACTTTTTTTTTACAATACTCCACATAGCTGACGAATATCTCTGGTGCCTTTTTGAAATGGAGAGGATTGCTGACGGCTCTTTTTATTTTCATTTAGAAATCCAGCGTTTTTTTCAACACGTAAAACAATAAATATAAGAGAAGTGATGAAAGCTGAAATAGGCGAATACAATAATAAAAATACAGAGTTTCGCAGCAGTGGCATTTTAGAAAAATGAGAAAATTTTACCAAGTTCTGTAGGGTATGTGGTTTTAAGAGAATCATCAGAGCTGAAATTATACTAATGAAATTGGCTTTATTATCGTATGCGATACTTAAAAAAATACTAATGAATAAAGGCAAACTTCAATAACCAGTAAAATGATTATTACACTTTAATTTAAAATTGTTAAAAAAAAAATGAATATAACATCTTCCCCCCCATTTTGCATAATAGGAATAGTTAAACAATAAATTCAATATTACCCTGTTAAATAGTGCAGGTATAAGTCTGATCAAAGCAAGTGCAAAAGAAAAAATACGTTGTTAAATTTAAAAAAAAAAAAAGAAAATTTAAGATTTGTTTCTAAATTTAGTTTTGAAAAAGTAATAAATATTACCCTATCATGACAACATATTTTAACTTATATAATTTTAACAGTGATGTTAATAAATAAATGTTAAACTTAAAAGCACCGAAAATATGACCCAAATAACAGCTAAATTTGCTGAATTTACATGTAGTGTGTATATGAAATTAAATTTTGTTAGTGTGACTGGCGTAAGGGGGCCTATAGCCAGGGCAAGACAGATCATAGACGGATCACCGAGACGATACAGGCTCAGCGACAGAAATATTTTTGGCTAGATAAAAAAAAAAGTTCGCAAAACAATAGAATAACTGTCATCCTAATTTTCAAGGTTTCATCAAGGCAAAATGATAAAAAGAAACAAACATTGTCTAAAGGACTTAAATATACGTAGAAAATTTGTTTCAAAAAATGTATAAAAACAGGAGTGAAGTAAACCAAAAGTAATATAAAGATAAATGAATATATTAATTATTAATAACAAGTTCAGTAAAATGATAGAAATAAAAATGTAATACTGGAGTAATAATTAATCAAAGTAGTATTAAATATAGTAATAATAAAAAGGAAAGTATGAAAAAATAATTAAAGTGTAAGT
>NW_027110400.1:727160-741513 GCF_000696795.3 Halyomorpha halys
TGAAATTGATTATATTTATACAATTAAAAGAAATAAGTGTATTTTAATACTGCACTCTTGTCTGATGACAGTATCAGCAGCTTGGTAGTCTTGTCAGTCGGTAACGGTTTTGGCGCCTTTAGAGCAGTGACCAATAAATAGTAGTGGTGCCTCTAAAAGTTTATAAATGATACTTAGGAGGTTTATCAGGTTTCCTATGGATTATTAAAAGTGAGAAAATATTACCAAATTTTCACCATCCTTTCTAATATCGTAACGATTATTTAACAAATTATAATTGCCACAAATTTAATAATAATTGGTGCAGATCATACCAAAGCTATGACTAAAACAACTAGGCCTTACCTAAGCCAACAACCAACGGGCGTTGATGACCAGGCTGTTAAACGCCCTTTCAAAACTAACAAACAAACAATATTACCATAGGTGAATGGGCGACAAGAGGGATGCATTTTTTCTACTTTCTCGCGGACGATTTTCTTCTCTCGATCACTAAACAGGCATAACGATTCAGTGGAAGAAAACGATTATTCGGGAAAAGAAGGGGGATATATTTCGACGGAAATGGACAGAAATGAAAGATATGAATGGCTTCCTAGATTCTTGTATAGAAGTTGTTAATTGTTGAAGGAAGATTGTAGTACCATAAGGCGGAGAAGGACGTAGGAAGATGCCGCAGGTACGCAATGGCAGGAAAATCGATAGATTTGGTTGGTACTAACTTAGATTATTTAGTTTTAATACTATCCTTCGTGCAAACTTTACATTATCCCAGTTATATGCCCTCAAAGTTACAAGGAGTATCCTTTTAAAAAATATAAGAGAGATCAATAAGATCAAAAACAGTTCATTCATATAAGCCATCCAGTTATTCAGTAAGTATGGTGTCAATAACAGATCTATGCATTGGTATGTAGACTATTATAGCAAGTTTTAGAAAGTAGCTTAGGTACGCAGGTGGTCCCATAATCCGCAATAGGGGACGATCGGATAGGAATAGCAACTCTAGTTGATCCAGCCAATATCAGCTAGTCCCCACTCCAGGACAGATTAAGTTTTGACGATTGGAAACTATTGTTGTCCAGTGGGTTGATTGTGACCGCTACCGGTCGAGAATATAAATAGACTAAACTAGTGTGGACTATGATATCTCCCTGATTAGCGAAGGCAGGTTTAGCAGATCCGAGTATAATACCCTCAATCAGAGGGGCTCATCGGTCAATCAAGGAAATCATACACCTGCGATCCGCGGCCTGCAGGTAGATCCGCAGTCATTCTGTGCACTCGGCCGTGGGCTAGGGGAGGAGAGTGTAATCACGCTGATTGGCCTCTGTACTTCCCTATAGAATATAATTAGCAGTGCTCTCTATGGTAGTAAAAGTAAATATGGCGATTATCCAGGTGTAAAATAAACCTTGGAGATGAATGCTGATTGCAAGTGATTCGAATGTTTCTCCTATTTGCCATAGCTGCTTGTTATTTCACTATACGGTCCTGATTGGAATCGATAGGCAAGAGCAGTTGGATTATTTTAATTATTTCGGACAAGCACTGCTATGGATAAGGGTATAATGGTAAAAGATGGCCGTTCCAGTTTGAAGTATCTGCATTGTATTATATTGAGAGAGAGAGAGAGAGAGTATATAGTGCTATGGATAAGGGTATAATGGTAAAAGATGGCCGTTCCAGTTTGAAGTATCTGCATTGTATTATATTTGTAAAAATATAATTCTATACATCATTTTTAGTGAAAACTATACTTGTTTCCGATATCAGTACAGCATTTGATGTTACAACATATCATCTGATTCAATATATTATCGAACATCAATATCTGGAATAACAACCAATGTCCAAATTTCCAATACATAAAAAACTAGAATTATTTTTATTTATTTATTGATATTTACAACTGTATAAAAAATATATCAAGCAAATTCGATCATAATGACATAATGATAATGGTATGATACAGCATATAGAGAAACTACCCAGTAGTAGAACTCTAAAAACAAAGGTCACGAGGCCGTCTTTAACTAGAAAATTGAATTTAGACTTTTGGTACCCATCTAAAAAAAAAAATAGGTTTTATCATCCCCACTGAGCTAACACATTCCTATGAATTCAAAAAAAGAATAAAATCAGTTATATCATTGAAGTATCTTGACAATAACGACCTTTTTTATCCACTCTCATCAAATTTATACAGTTTCGGTCTGAAGTATTTTATAACCCTCGTTTCCAAGAATTTTTAATCCAAATTCGTATTAAGTGAATGTACATTTCTTCTAACAATAAACATTTACATCGATGGTATTAAACCAAAAAAACAATGGAAAAGAGAATTTCGGGGTAAAATTAAAATCCTGGAAGAAATTAACTTTTTTTTTCCACCTCTCATCCTGTTTGAATAAGCGATCAGCGAAGAATGATGAGGGTTGGGAAACGAGGAAAACATGATTATTTTCCGAATCGGGAGCGAGAATAGTACTGATTGGAATCAATATGCTGATGAAAAAATGGGCCAATTAAACCCCATTTCTGAGAATAATAATTTTTTTCGTTTGCGTAAAAAAAAAAAAAAAAAAAGGAAAATAAAAATTGGTTCATTTTCCAGTTTCCTTTATTGCCTATTTCAAATAGCCTAATCACATACAGTAGCCATTAAGAGAAAATTACAGACCAGAGGTTTGAAAATGTTTTCAGAAGTTCAATACAGCCACCAAAGCAGAATAACTATTTCAACAATAATTTGGAGTTTTAAGCATCAGTTCTTTTAAAACTTCTTTTTATGGATTTAATAAAAAAAACAAAAAACAACTTCTATGTAACTTCAGTTGTAGTGAAAAGAAACGGTTAAGCTTTTAAATTTTCAATCTACCCATTTAGACGTTTATGATTAGAATTTGTAAAGATATCTTTGGGTCTTGGATTTGGAGTAAACAAAAAAAAAATAGTTGTGATGTAAAACGCTTTCATGTATTTTAGACAGTAATAAATTGTCTTATTGACCATGATTAAATAAATGCATAACATATTTATTTTAATTAAATATGTGGGAGAGTAATAACCTTTTGAAAATTTTTTATTTTTAAATTACAACAATTTATTTACTATTATCTTACAATTATAACATCAACTACAACAAAGGAATTTTATCGACGTCTGAGTGCTATGCAGAATTCATAATCGAAATGGTGATTTCAATAACATTGCAAGAAATAAGTTACCCCCAATGTTATACTGTTTTGCAATTAAAAACGGTTGATTAAGATTAAATTAAAAGTTATTTTAATTTTTTACCTTTTTTTAAACTTTTCTTTTACATGCCAAATACTCATATACACCTCTAAAAGCTAGGAATTCAAGGAGTTAGATAACATGAAGTAGAACCTGAAACTCTTCAATATTAATTTACAGGGTATGGCAACATCAACTCAAAGTTACAATTCTTCAAAAAAATGGATGACCCTAACTGTAACTGTGGAAGACCTAAATAATAATGTTTTACTTCCCTATGTACACTTGTGCAAGACTGGCTTTAGCAGGTGAGTTCTCCTTGCTTGATTGGCCGCTTAGGCCTCTAGAAGAACTCGTGGCGAATCCCGATATGTTTGTGGCATTCAAAAAGTTTGCAAAGAAGGTGTTCCAAATAAAAATCTGCTTACCTAGCGATTAATATAACATTGTTAATATGTATGTTACAATTATATGTTTATAGATGAAACAATCATATATATATATAGAGAGAAAGAGTATATAGAGTATACCCATTTATGTAATAATAATATGACCTATGTATGTAACAATTATATGTATATATAGTAGGCCTATTTCAATGTAGGTAGGAAGTTACTGGAGCCCTGTTTAGTGGGAACAGCTCTCCAGTTGCAGGCAACCCATTAACTTTGTTGTTAAAATGGGTGCCCCATTGTTATAGAGACTAAGCAATGTCTCACTTTGTTCAGAGATATTTGGACCAGCGTGAGTGCAGGCCTGAACACTTGGGAACTTTGCTTCCTGTGATGCAGGAGGCTTGGTGACCGAGTCTTTCCTTGACGGAATATTAAAATGTTAGGAAGTTTGGAACGTACCGCTGGTATAGGGTTGCCTTAAGATACAGCGGAAGGAAAGAAGGGTATAAAAAGAGAGAGAGAGGGGGAGGGAGGGAGAGGGAGAGGGAGAGAGAGAGAGAGAGAGGGAGAGAGAGAGAGAGAGAGAGATTTTAAATTCAAATAAATGGTATGTGAATGACAGTTATTGGAGTACCGCAGTTGTAAGAGTGATTACTTATCTGCATTAGGGAAAGTAGAGTAAAAAATTATTCCGTTTTAATGCAATCTGCTTTAGAAATAATAGATAATTTTTGGTTTTAGCATAGTTACAGTCATAAGATACATTTTTTTGTTTAGGTACTTCATTCTTATACTTATGATTACAAATAAATAAAAAAAAAGTAACAGATGGTCGGAGAGTGTAGTCTGGCCTGTAGAGTAATAAGGAGAACAAAAAGTGAAACTTATTCCATTTGTGCTGACGTTTCAGCCTTCTTTTGGGAGTACTGCCATCCTTACCGTTACGAATCAAGATACATGTATTGAGTCTAGCTCGTCTATTGTCATTTGTTTCTTGATGATAATTCTGGATATCAATTAAAGTATATCATTTTGCTGATTTTAGCTCAATGGCATTTTGTTGGAGTTTTAAGACGTTAAGGATTTGACCGTGTCTGAACCTAAGTAATTGAACAACAGAGCCCATGGGATTTAATTACTGTCGATAACTTTGTTTTGAATTATGAAAAGTTTACTTTTAGTTAATAAGATAACTCGTATTTTTGGTTAGCTTACTTTAATTTTTCATTAATGACTTGGATTTCTGATCTCTTCCAAGCAGCCTTGATGAACACTAGAAATTCTGGCCGCAAGTTAGCACTAATAAATAAGTTTTTTAAAACTTATTTGTGTTATTCCTTGTATCATCGATGGTCAACTATCTCATCATTTTAAATTTTTGTTTAAAAGTTTTTTTAAGAAGGGCCTATAACCTGTTTAGTATTAAGGAAATTCTCAATACTTTCTTCGAGTTATCAAAAAATCTTCACCGTTTTTTCAATGATTTTATGACAAATAAACATAAAAACTAATTAAATGTTTCCTAACTTGTATTAGACATTTTAGTTATTAATATTTAGATATTTTTAGAGACTAGATAATTTGCACTTACAATATCGATAAAGTTGACCGACTATATAGATAATTAATATAAGCTATTGTTCTGGTGTTCTAAAGTGATCCAACATTATGTACACATTTACTCCAGCTTGTTCGGAAACATATATAAGAGCAACAAACAGTAATACAGCATTGACTTAATGGAAGAATTAATGCGGGGAACCTGGAATATGACTAGAGTCCCAAACTGTGGGTAATGGTACAAGACCAAAGTATGACAAATGAGGTCTTTAGCCGAATATCCTAGGAGAGAGGAGTAATCGAGCAATGATTTGTCTTGTGCTTACAGTGCTCCAAGTAGGGCCTATTATATATCCCAAGCTAGCTTTACACATTAATATATATTATAGGCTAGCCGGAGGTTAACGGAGACAAACTGTGTGGATTAAGGGGAGCTGTCTAACCACATTACGCCGTTAAACAGCCCCTCATTAAGTTTAATAAACCCTATAACTGCCCTAATTTACAAAATTACATTCGTACGCGGTGCTCTGTCCTCCTGTGTCGCTTCTCTTTGTAAGCTCGCTTGACCCTTTTATCTTGTTAGCTTTTCTCTTCCCGATGTTTTGAAGCGTTTAGTTTTCAAAAACATTTTTCCTTAAGTGGTTAGTAAAGTTTTGTCATTAGACTTTACAACAGTATGCAATACTAAACATCACTTATATGCTTTACAATATGATGGGTTATTTAAAAATAATAATGATTTTTTTTCAGGTGTATTAAAATTTATTTATGAATGGAATATGGTCCGGATGCGGTCAAAAAAACTCAAATAGTTGAAAATTTGACCGCACCCGGACCATATTCCATTCATCTATAAACACGGTCAATCAATAATCTTCCAAAATTTATTTATATAGTTCCCTTTTGTAGCACAGTAACCGTTAATTCAGTTATTCTTGAACATTATGGGAAATAAGAATTATAGGGGTATAAGGAGCCTCCAATCGACCGTTATTTCCCAACGAAAAGGTGAGTGTTGATAGAGAGTTCCGAGGATTATTTTACAGCGATAGATTAATTTCTTGCCTAATCATAAAATATCAGTTGTTTTTTTTTTAATTAATGTTATAACTTCTATTTTACTTTTAGTCACTAGAACCCATTTCCAATGCCTATCATATTACTCTAAAAGAGTTGAATAAATAAAGAATAATATCCAATTTTGTTTAAAGGCATTTCTTTTTTTTCATTTTTCTGGTTGATTAGTTCTTTTAACATTACAAGAAAAAGAAATTGAAACCTTATCCAACGTCTAATTCCAACCTCCTCTGTTTCTAGGTTCTGAATGAGATTTTCTATGAGCAGAACCTAGAGGTCCTCTCATTGCACATCGCTATAAATTTGGAGATTCGGTGTAATGTGTTTTCAAAATTTAATTGATTTTATCAAACACAATTACAGTTGTTTTTTTTTCTGCTTTGAGTTCCCACTAATCTCAACGATTGAAAACATCAGTTGGAATTCTAGCTGTTTACTTGGCGTCTGCGTGAAATCAAATGTTACAAAAATGAATGAAAACTAATTATAACCTTGATTTCGCTGGTTAAGTGGTACGTTTTGGTGTGCTTTGTGCGTCTAAATAGTATAATTTGGGGATTGGTATGAGTAAAGTTGAGAAAACTACCACTTTTCACCTCATTCCCCACCCATTTTTATTCTAGTGATGGACGATGGTTAACTATGGATATAAAGAGAAATATATTAATAGATTTAAAATCCCTTGCTTACTGATAGATCTAGAAAGAAGCTCCTCTTTCAGGAAAAAAATAATTTTAATAAAATATTAGAATTTAAATAATAAAGTTATTCTAATAATTTTAAATTTTATAACTTTCATATTTGTATTTAAACAAACTTAAAATATTCGCGTTTAAATTCTTCTCAATCTCAGAAAATTGCCTTGATTTTCTTAGTAGTTTTACTTGAAATGTATCGTCAATTGTGTTTTGGAATCCGTAAAAGTAGAATTTCTGTATTAATTGATCTATGACATACTCAAGCAAAAAATATGTATGGGTTATACAAATTTAATTACAACTTAACAGTAATTTTTTTAATTTAATATTGTTCCATTGGGACCACCTAATTTCTTTGACAATTAATTAATTTATTATCTCTTAATTTAACATTGAATATTCATTTTTGATTATAAAAAATTGTTTTTTATTTTGCAGTAGTAATAATTCAAACAAAATAAGAAAAAAACCTCTATGGTGGGTTTTCCATGGTAAGAAGCGCTGGACCGATTACCTTAAGGCATAGGATAGTGACGATTTGTTTGTAAAACTTCTTGGTTGTAACTTGTTGGTCGTTTTACAACCAAATCGTCATTTCCAAACGCCACCTACCCACCCGTCCTAAACGGTTTCATATATTTATCTTCAAAATCCTATTTAGAGCATTTTTAATTCTTTGAAATCTTAGACTGAAAATGGTCGCTTTCCGTGAGAGTGGCTCATGTAATAATTTAAAAGTTTTTACACTTTGAACTTGACCTCCAGTAATGATTTGTATTATAAGTTTTAAGGAAAATAATTTCTGACAAAGCGATAATATTCATAAAAACCTGACCAATAATTATTGAATATTTGTAATTATAATCTTAATAAATTAATTTTGAATTATAATAAAAACAAATATGTTTGTCATTATTGCAATATTCGCAATTAATTAATCTTGCTAGACAAAAGCCGCGATGAAGTCCTGCAAGATGGGGCAAAACTTTAGTCCTTAATAAATAGTTTTGTAATATTTGAGTTCCCTTTTTGTCGGCACCCGATTCATATTCCTTCATTTGAAAATATTACAACAAGATTTTAAATACAAAAACCTATTTTTCTTTAATGAACTGAATTAAAGTCTATTCAAAACGTGGTCGAATTATTTAAAAAGCGTAATATAAAGTTCAATTTACTTTTAGTCGTAACTACAAGTTTTATAAAATGTGAATTTTTGAATTTCACCATTTTAAAGACCATTCTAATTATACTAATGAAACTTTTATAGTATTTTATTTTTTTATAACTAGTTTTTTTTTTATTAAATTACGTTAAAATAATTTTAAATGTTGAAGATGTATAAATGTGTCAAGGTACAAAGTTTGCCGATATTATGAAAAATGCTACGTGATATATTCAACATTAAACTCATTCTCCGTTTAATATCTAGTAGCTATTATAATCAGTATTAAACAAGCCCATGTTTGTAATGGAATATTTGTCAATTAAACGATCAATTATTTGACGAGCTATGGTTTGGGTGGAAATGGATAACATTTACCAATTTCAGTTTCCCAATTCAACAGGTAATTGAAATAATAAACATAGCTAAAATTAATGTTGTTTATTAATTAAGCAGCTATGGTTCAGTTTCAGCAATCTCATCATGATAGGGCACTCTTCATTTGACTTTGAGCTAATGAATAGAAAAAAAATTGTTTTAAAGCATATTTTTCAACTAAAATGTTATCGTAATTGAAAACAGAAACATTTTTTATTTTCCTTACGACACTTTGATTTAATATATTTAAGTAAGGAGGTCAAAGTAGTACAGGTTAGGAAATTTACAAAATACATTAAGGGTTTTTCAGACAGCAGAACCTTCTGCAATCGACGATCGTATTTTAAGCAGAACGAAAAAAAGTAGTACTTTCTTTTCATTTTTTTTTCATTCCATCCATACTTGGAACGGGTGAGGAATTATATTGGAGGTGACCAACCAATTCTAAAAAGAGGGTAGGATTTTCATTACATGGAACCGCCACAAAATAAAAGTCAAAAAGGCCGGTATTGAAACGGCACCGCTGCAGAATCGACGTTGCTAAAGTGACGCTTTAACTCAGTCACCTACAAAGGCCTCAGGTAAAAGTATAATGTCAGGATTTCACAATGTTCAACAGAGTTTAAAATACTTAAACTCCACCATTTTCAGACTAATATTTTAGAGAAATCCAAAATTATTGGACAGGGCTCTTTTTTAGGTGTAACTCAGACTGACTAAGTGAACACAAATACTTTTTAACAAACTAATAGGTACAGAAATTAATATTATATTTGATATTTTTTAATTGACTCCAATATCTTATCTCGCTGGACTAAACAAAAAAAAACTGTATCTTGAACCCAAAATTGTCATGACATTTCATAAAGCTACATAGAAGACACACAAAACATTAAATAAGTTTACTGGAAGTAGAATAATGAAAAATACTAAATTTTTAATAATAACTTTAGATTTATAACATTTTAGTTGTTTTTAAGTTCTACTACTCATAGAGTGCTGGGTGTCCAACTCCACAATTATTCTGAATTTTCGAGACAAAACTTTGTAGGTCTTAACTGCGGCCAATTTAGTTGGCAATGATTGACTTTATAACCTCTTTTAGTCATTCTGTAATGCACTAATTTTTGGGATTTTAAATATAAAGAGATATTTTGATCTAGCGTTTTAATACTGAATTTTATTAATTTTTTTTTATTTGGGAATCTTTTTTATTTTTTCCAAAATCGTTTTTCTGTTCTGAAAGCGTAAATGGCCAAATATTGTACACGTGTTTGTCTAAATATGGTTTTTCATAATGTACGGGGAAATAGTACTTAAATTCGAACAACCGTAAAGAAAATAAGAATCCCGTTTGAGAATTAAAATTCAGGAATTAAGGAATCTGTCATAAAAAAAATTGAGTATTCTCGGCCGACTAAGGATACTCAAATGCCGGTCATGATAAAGAATGCTTATGATAACGAATTCTCAATTATAGTAAAGGGCTCTTAAGGAAAATAGAATTCTCAACTGATTTTGTTCTTTATACTTATTTGCGGAAAAATGATAGAATTTTATGTGTATGTATTGTTATTTCATTAATTTTTTTTATTATTTATCTATTATATTTTAATTTACTCTATGTTTGTTAAAGAGGGGAGATGTTTTGGGTTATGGGAGAAAATATAATTAGATTATGGATAAATAATGGGGGAGGGAATAATAATACAATATAGAAAGAAAAAAAAAGATAAAACAAAAAAATCATATATTACGATTATATATTATAAATTTACTATATTACACCTACACATTATAACATACATACACTATACCTAAACATTATAGAATTTACTGTACAATGTACAGTACAACGTTTTTTAAATAAAGATTTTCTCCCTCTTTGACACTGCCCGAAAATCCTTAAAAACATTAAGTATTTCAGAGATTTACATCGTTAGGATTAATCTCATAAATTCATTTTGAAATTATATTATCTTTCAGAACCCTTCATTTAAAATACTTCTTTATATAGAAAATTCTAAAGCTAACTATTATTCTCTAGCAAAAACCCATCAGATCTATCCTAACAATTGCTCAAGGTTCACTGGTATATTCTATACAAACAATCAATTATTATGATACAAATAGATTTTCACAATCCCCATTAATGACTATCTGACTAATAGATAATACAATATTTCATCGGAATTTCTCAGTTTTGGGAAGGTAAGTTAAGATTTAAATAAATGTTTGAATAAGATTTTTAATATTAAAAAAAATAAAATAAAATAAAACTGTACCGCTACACCCAATGAAAGGATGTAGTACTTTGTAAGAAAGTACTGTTACTAGACCAACGGTTGTGCCAGGAGGTGATTTGGTCAAAATCACGGTCGACCGCCAGATTTTTACGCAGAGAAGAGCACCTAATGAGGCTGGGTGGACCTCTACTCTACTACACAGAGCTATAGTGAAAATGAAAATAATTATCTGCAACAACCGGATTCTAACCCAGGTCCTTGGAGTCAGGAACAGAATGCCTTACCACTGGACACCATTGAGCTACCCACACTTACGATTTTTAATATAGGTACATCCATTTCCATTATTATAGTGATAATAATAAAGGCTTAACGAACCCGAAGGTTCGATGCCGATACCACCAAACGCTGTCTGCATACATCCTTCCAGTGATACACCTCCTAACCCAATTCCACTAAATCTGTTTTAACACAATCCTCCCATCTACGTTTCGGTCTACCCGTTGGTTCAGTGTTTATTACCATTTTAGGGATCGTTACTAAGCCCTACAACCTTACATGCCCATCTTATACGCCGTAATGCTATAACTTGAATTACATTTACCGGGTGTAGGTCCCTTAATTCAGCGTTGTGACCATTTATGTTATAAATAATTAAAATCGTCTGTTTTGAATTTAACTGTAAAGAACCACTAACGCCTGTTGAACAGATTCGATACTTAGGACTCCATCTTGACAAGAGACTTACTTAGAATCCACACACAAGACTGAAACGACAAGAAACTGCTCGTAGATTCCGATTGCTACAACACTTACTTGACAAACGCTCTAAACTTCCCATTCACTACAAAAAATTAGTATACACTATAATAATCAGACCAATTTGGACATATGGAATTGAGCTCTGGGGCTCCACCAAACCATCAAATTCTTCCCGCATTACAATCCAAAATACTACGTAAAATCCTTGATGCTCCTTATTACGTCACAAATAAACTCATTTATAAAGACCTTAACATCCCATTCGTTGCAGATTTGACCCAAAACAGATATGCGTCTATTCATTCCAAACTCCTTAACCATCCTAACCCATTAATTCTTAATCTTTCATCCTTAACAATCCCTGATAATCCTCCGAGAAGATGGCCACGGGACCTTCTAGTTTAAATTAATGTTTGAAGTACCACCAATGGGTGGTTCCTTCCCAAGATTTTCAAGTGTATATGAAACATACTACATATTTACCTTTTGTATTATTTTGTACAGTTGTAAATTACAATAAATACATAATTTAAAAAAATGTAAAGAAAAGCTATTTATTCACTGACTTATTAACTAAAAAACTTTAATCACAAATTAAGTGAACAATGTAATATTGAAAAGGAGCGTCAGCACATACACACCGAGATACCAGCAGGTATGAAAACATATAGAACTGTGAAAACCATTAAAGACATAATAAAATGTACTATTACCAAGTAATTAATAGGAAGACTCGTACAATCCTCGAGTCTTTCAAACAGAAGAAAATAACTATCCAGTTAACGCTTCGCTAAATAGGTATCATCCAAGACAAACATCACAAAGTAGCTGAAATACGGTACTACATAAACTAGGATATACCATATCAACATTCTAGGCAAGACAAATGCCATATAAATAACATTACTTTGACATGTTGTATTCAATATACACAAATGAAATTCATCTCTATTTCATTATTATTGTTTAGTGAATTAATGCAGGTTGTAATATCTACGCTATGCATTTGTGTGTACTTTATGTTTTTCAGTAGGACTAAAAAACTTAGTAAATAGTAAAAAAATGAGTAAATAGTATTTTGGAGTGCTGCACTGAATATATATAAACGAAATACATTTATATTTCAAGAGTATTGTTTAGTATGTTAATGTGGTATGTGATTTTTCTGCTATGCATTTATGTGATCTTATGTTCTTCAGACATGATTATAAGAAACGTTAGAAATTAATTATTTATTGCTATTTTAGAGATTAAAAGTAACGAGCTCAAATCTTAGCATAACAATATGATACGTTACATAACAAAACCAGCTAAGTCCATTTTAAAATTATTATTTTTCTTTTTGTTTAACTAATAGTCTTCCACCTAACATTTTTCTTTCAATTACAGTTACAATAACACTCTTGATGTATAGAAAAACAGTTATTCAAAAATTATGAAAGCACACGCCTAATAAGAAATAAAATAATATATGAAGCTATAAATTGTTAGGATAGATTTCGTCTATTTTACCATAGATTTACAATACTTATCTTCCCCTCCTTCCAAAACTGGAATCATGGGTGAGAACTTCTGATTCACTCTTTAAAGGAGTAATCTTTTCTCTCCACTTATTTTACCGATTTCTAACAAATATGATAGATTTTTGAACAGTTTCTTTTACATTAAATAGTTAATTTTTTTTTAATTATCTGTCTCTATTTGAGTAAATAAATACACATTTGATCATTAAGGCACAACAGACCCAATATCGCTACTTTATATGTTAATTACTGAAGGTAAGCCACTTCGGGGGTAACCAGTTATTAGACGAACAAATAGCCCTTAAGTCCCCCAACACCTTAAGTAAATAACCAATCTATGAAAATAACCTAATAAAAATGGCTGTCCCTTTTTTTTCGCCTCCGTCAATCGCCGAAGGAAGAAGCAATCACCGACGTTAACAGACAATTTATATTTTAATCCTTTCATTAAAAGATGTTAGTGGTTCCTGTTTAGCGGGTGCCTATCATTAGCCACTAATGAATGAAGTAATCTCATCAGACCTCCAGGAAAAAAGAGAAAATACTCGAGCTGATATAATGAGTGGCTCTCAGCTGTCAAACGATGATCTATTGTTCCAACGCTTTCGGAATACTCGCCTCCCCTAACTTCGTAGGCTGCCACTTCTTGCTCAAATTCTTTGCCTGCTTCGATTTTTCTTGTAAATAGCTAATTTCTCTTCTGTAAGAAAACGATGGATCTGAATTATCCATTTTCGACTAGAATCCTCTACTTAAATAAAAGTAGAATGCCATACCTCGGAGAATCTAATTATTAGGACGCTTCTAAAATTAGTAATTCAAATAACATTATAAACTAACTTGATATTGTAATTAAAAACTTCAGATAGGCATATGATGTACGAAAATGATTTATTACAGAGTAACGAAGAATGGACCGAAACCTGAATTTTTATTATATTTATTTTTTATAACAGTGACGCGACTAGTAAATACTATGCCTTCCACATGATGGCGTCAAATCTAGTTCGCAGTTCCCAAGGCTAAAAGTAAATAATTTATATAGGTACGAATGTCTGTTCAATGCATATATTTTATTTTTACTTAAATTTATTTATGTTAATATTTTTTGAAACAGTAAGATACCTAGGAATTCAGCTAGATCGCCGCCTTACCTGGAATCACCAAATCAACATCAGACTAACTCAAACCTATGCAAGGTTACCAATGCTATATCCTATCCTAAACAGAAATTCCAAACTAAAACCAGAAACAGCTGTTCTTATATTTAAAACAATTCTCAGGCCATTGCTGATGTACGGCTGTG
>NW_027110400.1:748308-749533 GCF_000696795.3 Halyomorpha halys
AGGAAAGGGAAATACCTGGAGAACAATTTTGAAAATTTAAAGTTTAAAATAATAATAAGTCTGGTTAGTTAGGTAACGAGTTATCTACTTCTTTACGATAGGTACGGATATAATCCATACATTATCATTAAATATTATTATAATCAACTAACAACATTATTACAATTAATATGTTATGTAAAATATTAGTATAGCTCTACATTACTTATTCGCTATTAATAATTTGTTACCTTTTTGAGCTGATATCAATCAATAAAAAAATGATTTCAAAATAACGAGTGGTTGCTGAATTTTTTTCTATCGCCATTGTTAATGCTTGTCATTGTGAGGCTGTAAAAATTGGAAAAAAAAAATTATGAAACAATTTGATAAAACCAACTTTCTGCCTTCTTCAGGGCAGCTAAAGAACGGGAATATGTGATCTCAATAATTGTAGTGTCGCGATAGTAGCATTAGTGCGTACAAATGTTCTCCCATTTATTTAATGACAGACCTCTACCGACACAACGCTAATAGCGATGTTTTTATCAGCAGTGAAAGCAATCACTGATTAACGATTATTACACAAAATTATCCCAGCAATAATCATCATCAATACAACAATTTTGAAACAAATCAACGGATAAGGTAATTGTCTATATGGTAGCCCATTACCGATATGTAAAGGAATTTTTATGTTGCTAAATATCGTGGTTTAATGACCATATGTAAGCGGTTTCTGGATGCATTGGGAGCCAGTTGTTCTCTGTAACAATGCCGATTCGCACGACAAAAAAATCCGCCATTATAACTTATCTATTAAGGAGAACTTTCAGGCATTAAAACTCTAATGAGTAGGTAATTTACTGTACATAGTAAGAACAAAAAAGATATAAAGGAAATCATAAAATCCCAATTAAAAAAATATCTTATTCATCCCTCGATTTTAAATCCGCTGGTGTTCCTTAAGGTAGTATCCTTGGTCCCATCCTCTGCACCGTCTATACGGCTGACATCCCAACAACTCCTAACACAATCCTTACCATGTAAGCTGATGACACATGTGTGCTCACAGTTAGTAATAACCTTTTGATTGCATCCCAAACTCTCCAGTTCCATATTACAACCTTCGAAGAATGGTGTCGAAATTGGAGGATAAAAATAAATCCCATCAAATCACATTTACTCTTCGTTGTAAAGCTGCCGACTGCCCTACAGTATACTTTAATAATGTGGCTCTTACCCC
>NW_027110400.1:749583-750620 GCF_000696795.3 Halyomorpha halys
TATTTAAGTGTACCAATATCATTATTTTTTGTTATTAATTTTACTTTCCTCTTTTATTAAGAAGCATTATTCTTATCTATTTATTATATTATTTTTTTAAAGAATAACATTGTACTTAGTTGGGCGTGTCTTTTGTACGAGACTATACCCCCCATAATTAACTGTTAATAAAATATATATATAATATAACGGTTATATCAATCATCTAAGGCCCACCAGGACGATCTGGCATAAAATTAGTAATTGCAATGATTTGTTTTTGATTACTATTAGTTAATTCATTGATTCCCAAAGTGTGCCGACATAAGGCCGCCGCAAAATATTCAGTTAAACAATTCGGCAACTTTCTTGGAATTTCCAATTCTCGAATTTTCGCACCAACAATCGTGTATGGGGACAAAAATCCAATAATTTAGCAACTTTCGAGTCAGTCATTGTTTCCTTTCCAATCCCCATCATTTGAAAGGGTCCCCATTTAGCAGCTATGTAGGTATGTAACTTAACGTACAAAAATAAAATAAAGTGATGTAACTTTATTTTATTTTTGTATGTCAAGTTTATAATATCATTTATCAAACTAGTTTTGCATTAAATTTAAAATATCCTGTACATTGTGAAATTGAATGTTTCGTAATTCTTGAAGTTAGAAACTAATAAAAAATAAGATAAAGTTATAAAGAAAATAAAAATTCATCTATGGTAACCGATTTTCTACATTTAAAAAAATATATATATATTTATGCTTAAATCCATTAATATGACAAAAAGCAATCTGAAGAAAGTAATATTAAAAATATTTCTTTTTCATATATTAATAATCGATCATGGATACGTACTTTCCCATTACTTATTTTGAATTATTGTTCATTATGTCGGAACTTTTGAAAATTTTGATGGATCATTTAACAAAAACATCCCAAACCTCATCCTCAAGTTTTTGAAATTTTTTTTTTTAATTATTTATTTATAGTAATTTACAACTGTACAAAATAATACAATAGGTAAATATGTAGTATGTTTCATATACACTTGAAAAT
>NW_027110400.1:755355-758244 GCF_000696795.3 Halyomorpha halys
ATCCTTACAATCCAAAATCCTTCGTAAAATCCTCAATGCTCCTTATTTTGTTACTAATAAAACCATCCATAAAGACCTAAATGTTCCTTATGTAACTGATCTAGCCCGAACCCGATATCATTCCTTCCATTATAACTCCCTAACCACCCAAACCCACTAGTTTCTAACCTTGCTTCCTCTTCCATTCCTAGCAATCCTTCAAGCCGCCTGAAAAGAAGAAAGCCTCATGACCTTATATTGTAAAATCTCTTTAGAGTTCTACTACTGGGTAGTTTCTCTACATGCTGTATCATATCATTATCATTATGTCATTATGATCAAATTTACTTTTTGTATTTTTATACAGTTGTAAATATCAATAAATAAAAAAAATATATTTGAATGTGATAATTAGATAAAATGTAAAAACCTAGATAACAATACACTAATTCCCATTTTTCATTAGTTTAAATTTAACAATTGTTGAAATAAAACAAAAATGAAAACTCAAACCGACAATTATGTTGTATTTGCTCAAAGAAATATCCTTCAAAAGTAATTTTGCCTTTTTTTTTTCTTTTCGATTTTTTTTCGATTTATTCCACAGTGTTCCCCATATTAAAATTTACCTGAAACCGTTGGAACTCTTAGGGTTAAAAACCAGTGGAAGATTTTTCTTTCTATTTATCAAAAAAATCCGGCAGGGATTGATATTTCTCTACTTTTATTGGAATAAAATAAATAATGAAAATCAATTTCTAGTCAGGATAAACACATTGCCGATAATGTATTTGTATATGTATTGCTGGTAACTGGATTGAAATATTAAGCCTGGTAGGAAATAATTATTTTAAGAATAGAATGTTGTATACGTTGCGAAAGAGTTAATTGGAATGACAATTAGAATGAACAATATATAAGTAATTGCTATGTTATTCAGGCTCGGTGGATAAAATGAATTATAGAAATTTTTTGTTTGGAAAATAACGGAGTAGCGAATCCAATCTGGATCCAGGACCGACCGGATAATGAGTGTTTTCACTAGTGGAAGAAAACAATTGTCCGAGCCAATCGGGATGTCAAATGAGCTCATTTCCTGCCCATATCAGATTTTACCAGGCCATTTCATCGGCAGATAAACCCATCATCCCATCAGCGATAACAAGACAATTTTTGTGCAATTTTCACTTCTATAATTGTACAGCCTAATCAAACCCGCCGAAACTCCCCTTCCATATTCCCTCTGTACATAACAACTGGTTCCTAAAGCATCAACGAATTTTCACAATACGGCCGAAGTCATATTATAAAGAATTGGCAATATAAAATTCCCCCTTATTACTATTATTGGAATTAATAGAATCGCTATTATATGAATAAACAAAAGAATAGAAAAACGTTTCGTAAGCAATATTAAAATTTGACATTCTTATCACCATTAACAGGTAGATAAACATAATCAAAAAAATGGGTAGATCCGTGTGTCTGACTGTGAATAAGGCTTCGACAAGAACCTTTACTGGTTTATTTATTAAATTATTGCTTTTATAAAATTTACTTTGTTAGTATTACAATTTAGAAATAAAGCTCAATTTGTTTACATTGCACCGTATGGCCGCTTCTACTGAGCTACGATTAAACATACATATATCCGAAGCATAACAAAATAAAATTTTTAAGTGTTATATATTCTTAAATATAACAATTTCTGGGATAATAAACACCATTAAAGTTCATACGTCTTTTATTTATGAATAGGATAACATTCATTACCTCATATTGTACATTTTTATTGTCCAATCCCTAAAGCCATTCACTAGAAACTGTGAACAATCTTTAAAAATTAAAAATAGATTAAAAAATGTATAAAAATTTTAAAACTAAATACTATTTCATTAAATTCAACATTTTTTAAAAGTCATTTTGTAATATTAAAATAAAAAAGACTTATGTTTTATATTAAAATACTAGCTGACCCGGCAATGATTCGCTATTGCTCTATTTAAGGATGTATGTAGATTTAATGATCATCCTATATATATATAGGATGATAATCATCTTTATAACATAATTTCTGTGCTTGTTTTTGTAAAATAGATAATACAATTTTAATATATGATATAAGTATTTTAATTAAATACATAAATACATTATTAATAGGAAAAGTTTTTTTTTAAACAGGTTGTAATTTAACAAAATTATTTCTATTTTTTTAAAAGATTATTGACAGTATTTAATGTAAGATTTAGGATTGGAATTGAAAATAGACAATATAATTAAAACCGATTTGTAAATAAAATACGTATGAAATTTTAAACATATTTATTTGTTATTTTAAGAATAACTAATCATACACAAATACCAGCCGCATAGATTAGTTTACAGATACCTCAACATTAGCGATTGATTAATTATTATTATTATTATTTTAATGAATACCTAACAGGTAATTTGAACGGTGACGTAAGTGAAAAAATCCAGACAACTCTGGTCCTCCAGGCTGTTATAATTAGCCCCCAGTTAGCGACGGGCCAGAAACAGAAAAAGAAATCCTTTTAAATTCTAAATCGGAGGAAAAAGCTCGGAAGGGTCGGGACGATTCCGGATATTAAATTGAATTCCTAATTACTTTTAATTAATTCTAATAATGTTGAGTCGGTAGGGGAGAGAGCGAGAGAGCACAATTAGAGTTTTCACCGCCCTAAAGTCATTAGTATTAAAATGTTAATTAGGTGTAATTAAACTAAATTCCGGCAAGATTGGGGTTTCTCGACCCGAGGACGGTCGATCAGAGCCCTTCAGGAGGCGGCATGGGGCAATCTCTTGGCTTTCTGCCAATCAGTGTCTTTAGTTGAGGTCAACAAATACCGATTTACTATAATATATTTCTTAGCCTTCGGCAAATATTTT
>NW_027110400.1:758730-762479 GCF_000696795.3 Halyomorpha halys
TTTTTGTTTGAGAATAAAATCTATGGAAATTTAGACTATTTCACAGCTTTACTTCAAATTCGGGCTAAATCGGATGAGCCGTTTTTGAAATATATAGGAAATACGTTTTTATATGCCATAATCGAATGGTTTTAAGGCCTTGTTAGTACAATATAAATTAGTATTTATCTTTATTCCTGGAGTATCAGTTTTTGGAAGCAAGCAAGCATATAAATCCACCCTGGTCTTTTTTGACTGGGCTTATTTCATTCAGAATGCCATGTAAAGATTGAAAATGGTCTGTAGACTAGGGAGAATTTTTAAAAATAGACATTTTTTACTGTTTTGGAAGAGCGTTTTCTAAACAGTCCAAGGAAAACTCCTCATTTTGCATGCTGGCTACCAAAAAAACTCTCAGACAACTTATCTGCAATTTGTGCCCAGCCTCTTGGAAATAAAATGTCCAAATGTTATATTATGCGTTAGTTCAATAACACGAGAGTCTTACTTTCAGTTTATGAGTTTGCAGAAAAAAAGAAATTATGATCTGTTTAATAAAGGTAGTTCGAAAAAAAATATAAGTCTATAAGAAGTACAAAAAAAATTCATGTTCTACTACAACAATACAGACTAATGAATTTCCAAACAAAACATTAAAATTCAACAAAAACTTTTGAAAAAGGTCAAGAAATAAGTTCTATAGAGGAATGACAGTCGGTTATTGTTAGTATAAATCCCAGCAGCTAAAAGATTACTAAAATAATCAAATGGAAAAATAAAAATCTGTAACATAAACAAAATAGAATTAATATTCTTTAATATTGCATGAACGGGTGATCCAATTGTTTTCCAAATTTAAGCATATAATATATATGTCACCAGTTTCCCATGCACAACAAAAAAAGCTTGTCATTTTTTAATTTCGAAATTCCTTAGCTCGTGATTTCTGCCCAGAAACTTAAAAGTAATAATTTACAAAACTTATATCCTTTCTGCTGTTCTTTACGGATGAAAAACCAGTTATTTTACACTAACAGCGCCTTAAGGTTTTTGAAAATTAAGTATTGTGTAAAACATTCGGACCAAAAAATGATGAGTTAAAACGGATTATACATTGCCTAATTATGCGAAACAACCGATGAATAAAATTTAGGTTATAGCATTACAGCGAATGAGGTGGACTTGTAAATTACTAGGGCTTAGTAACTAACGGATTCCTAAAATGTTAATACTGATCCGACGGCTAAACGTTCGAGGGATAGACCAAAGCGTAGGTGGGAAGAACGCATCAAGACTGAATTTTTGCAGGCATATCAAAATAAGATTCTGGGAATCTCAGAGGATTATCCGTGGTTTGTAGATAATTCTATCAAAAAAGGTTTTACAAAATTCCAATCCAATCCACCAACGGTTAAAGGAGAAATGGCAGACAATTTAGGCATTCCAACTTCATCGGGAAGACTGAGTCCAGGTCGATCCAAGACATCCTCGTATAAATTATTTATCTATTTTTTTCTTCTCTTTTTTTTGTCTATTCATTTTTTTAGTACGATTTTTTTTTGTTTATTATTAATACTATAAATATCGTTTATTTTTCCTTTTTTGTTTTTATTGTTGATCTTTTTTATTTTTCGTTATAGTTGCTTATGGCAATGTTGCACGAGGCTATCTCCTGTATCAACTTTTGAAAAAACTAATAAACTGCTACAATAACCATGTAAGGCCAATCAGGCCGATCTAGTAATAAAGAAATAATAAAGTAAGCCTTTATTATTATGATTGTAAGGGCAATTATATATATTGAAAATATAATGTATAAAAATATTCAATATATATTTATAGCTAGCTATGTAATAATCGTTTAGTGATAATAATAATCATAACAGTATAGATAAAATGGAAATAAATAGAGCTCTAAGGTGTCACAAAGGCTGGAAGAGAAGCGTTGGAACAGGCGTCCGAGGTAACGAGAAGGGCCGATGAGATCCAGTTACCTGGCAGGTCAATTAATCAACATTCACCAATTAATCAACTAAACGTTAATTAATACTTTACCATTGGTGTACTCTTACTGAAAAATTCATTTCCCGCTGGTGGTAGCCTCTTGCTCCGCGTGTAAGGGATCTCTTTGTGATGGCTCACGACTGAGAGAGATGAATTGATAAAATTTGATCATCGTATATATTTTCTTGTCTGATATTAACGAATATTGGTAAAAAATTATTAGTGAAACTCTCGCAATAGAACATTTTAAGCATGGCAACAGAAAGTAACCTGATAAACATAAACTAACATATCGCTGCTTTCTTTTAATAAGGAAGCATCTAAAAAAAATAAATTAATATTATTTTGAATTGGACTTGTCCAATAATAAGGTAACACTGATTGGAGTTACTTTGTGACATCCCTTCTACCTCTGAATCAGCCTGTAGGTGGGTCTCAGAAGAGAAAAGAACCTCAGTCCACGGTACAATCTTTGGAATAAATAGAATTCAGAATAAAAGCAAAACATTTTCGTCAGATGTGCCAGTATCAAAGCAGTGATAAGTAAATTTAAAATCTTTCTTCATTAAGGAATAGAAATTTTATTAAATAAAATCATATAAATAGGTATCATTTTATTTATTGATAAATATTATAATGTGCCATAACGTTGGGCAATAAATGATCACATTCACACTAAAATTAAAATAAAATAAATAAATAAAATCTCCATATGCAAACAAACAGAAAAATAAAGAAAATAAATAATAAATAGAATTAAACTATGTACAGGAAGAAATAAGGATAAAATAAAATAAGTAAAATTTTGAACTAATATTACAACAAATAAAATTTTTAAAATAATGATAGAATAATGAAAAAATTCAAATAAAATAATTAAAAATTAGTTACATATGTATCGTCATTTACAAAAAAAATTGTTTTTATCTAAATTATTAACCTGCTTATTTTTGTTGTTAATTGGAGAGAATGAACTACTGATTTTCTAGTCCCCTTGAACTTGCGATAATAACGAGAGCTTTCTGAATGCATTATTACAAATTTATTATTAAACATGGCGTTAACACATTGAGCTATCAAATGTTCAAGCTATTAATTTTTTTTTAATAAAATTTAGTTAATGTGTCAGATGTGCCACCGTTGAAACAAATCAGCAAACATTTGCGCTATATAATTACTATATATTATACTGCACAAAATTATTCTGAATTTTAATCCTATCTACTTTTTAGAAAGACTTAGTATTATATAAAAAATATTATTCGTTATTTGTTTTTTGAGTTCTAGAATATTAAAGGAAAATGAGTTACATAGGTACATATTAAACAGTCATGTCTTAAAAAAAAATAGATATCTATATCCATATTTCAATACAAATAAATGAAAATATTATAATAATAAATTAAATAAAAACACGGTAGAAAAGAACAGAAATTAAAAAAAAAACAAAAAAAAACAAATTTGGAATAAACATTTAAAAAAGGGGAACATCAACCTGAGATAGCATAGCACTCCAAGACGTCCTAACAAATACTTATGGATATGTATTGTGTTAAAATGTTGACGAGTTAGCTTTTTTTGTTACTGTTGTTTGAGATTTTTAAGGGTTTATTTTAAATATTCCAACTATTTCATAATAATAATAACAAAATAAAATAAAATCTATATTCACTCACATCCTGGGGACTCCTGGATCCTCTCCTCCACCTCTGTCAAATTTTATTGGTTAAAGAGGCCTCCTGCACATCAAAATAGTTCTTTACCTT
>NW_027110400.1:762544-775188 GCF_000696795.3 Halyomorpha halys
GTAAGAAATAATAAGATACTACTTCCATTAAGATTCAAATTTAAGGGTTAAAAAAAATAAAATCTGCTTTTTGCCACGAATTATTTAACATATGTGTGTAAATATTTTACACTAGCTCTTGTAATCACTACTGTAATAATAAAGAGGGTTATAACAATTGCCACTCTCCTTAACAAGTAATGAAAAACTATAACAGGTTGTAATTGTTTTGATGTAAGTTCGAGAATAGTGTAAATGATTATTGATGCTAATTTCGTAAATTTAAAAACACTCAAGTAATTTGTAACACAAATAATAATAATAAAAAAAAACTGAAATCTTAGGAGAATTTCACGTTAACTGAACATTATGATTAGTAACAGAATATAAAAATTAAGAAATTAAAATAAAAATCTATTAAAACTAAAAAAAAAAATTGCGAATGATGGTGATTTTGGTGAGGTGGTGGCAGTGTTCTTCAAAGCCGGTACCAGAGCATTTACCCACCAATGAAATAATCTCTCAATTGTGCCTAGTATTGTAAAAAATTCTTTCTGACTTGAACAAAAAGAATCATAGATAATCAAGGCCAGTCGCGCCCCATAATGAGACTATAGCAGGATTAACGGGACTATCTACTGGTAAAAAAAAACTAGATTATCATGTAAATATGAGTCGGGTGGCAAACGTAAATATTACCGATTTAAATAAATTAAATAACGATAAGAACGAATTTTAAAGTGTTTTAGTATTCACTAATTTGAATTGATTATTAAATTTTAAAAGGTTTTCATATAAATATAAACCGAAATTAGCGACTACCGCAAAGACATACTGTGGTTATGGGAACGCGTAACTAAATTCGTTTCTTTCTAAATGTAAATGTCCTAAAATAATTCGAAAAAATTTATGAATCAAATTAAACCAAATATTTCCATACCTTCACTGTGATATTTCATTTTTGAAAAAATTCACAATACGTTTTAAAAAAACACCAGTCTAGAGAAATATTGTCGAACGGTGGAATACTTACTTCAGTATATATCAATATTTACTTCAGGAAGTGTTCAGAATAATAATGCACAGACTTTTTTTTTTTTTATTAAAAAGGATATGTATATTTTTCTGTCTTCTGAAATAACAGCGAAATAAGTGTTAAAGTTTTATCTTTAAAACAGTTTCTTAGTACCTAAAATGCAGTAGGAACAGAGTAAATTGTCAGTTTTATTAGTTATTATATACTTAAATCAAATAATATATAATAAACACAAGAACTGCATCAGAAACAAAAAATATCTTGAATTTATTGGTAATAACTCCTTAGCGATTCAACTACCAACCATAACGTGAAAAGACGGCGCAATCCGCCTTCATACATTGTAACCCTCGTTATATTGGAGAGATAAACATAAAATATATCAGTAATAAGGCTAAGACCTCGGGTAATTAAACCATGAGTCATTAAATGGGTAGGTTAGAATTTGATGACTGCAAGGATACCTATCGTGAAGCATTTTTACTGAGAACTTTTATTATTCCACCTTAACAGGCCTAAATAACAACACTTTTCGATCGCTAGATCGGAATTAAATTTATCTCAAGCCCCATAAATTGGCATACCGATAAGAGGAATGAAATTATACGATCCTCTCCCATCGTAAACCCGTGACCTATCTGAGGCATTAGTCTGCCGCGTATGAAGATATGCCCCCTTAGAAGGTTAGGTACTTATGTAAGCAGAAGGAGGGAACAACGTCCAACTTTATACTATAAAATACTAATATATAATTCTAGCAACATGAATTGCTAATATAAGATTCCAAAACAAATGCTTCAAGTCATTTTAGTCAGGATAATTGCAATTCAGTAATGTTAAATTAATTCAGATATCTTCAGAGATACATTTTGTTTAAAAAACAACAAAAATGATATAAAACAAATGAAAAACTATTTATAAGAAACACTGGAATACGCATTAAAAGTAAAAGAAGACCTTAAATTTATTCCTGAATTGTGAAATTCAATGATATAACAATAATTAATTGAATCCGCCCCCCCCTTAATTCTCTCATTAAACTTTTATAAGTCTAGTCATTGACCAAACTTTATTTTTAAAGCCTTACATTTATTCTTCACATAAGGAAGGGGGGTTGTATCCCCAAAACGTTCAAGATACAAAATAAATTAATTATGCCTCATTGTGTATTAATTTTTGACCTAAAGACGGATGATAAGGAGGATAATAAATAAAATGAAAACATAATAACAATAAAATTAAATTCAATAAACATATGTTTAGATAAATAATTTGCAATTTATAAGTTGGTACATGGAAAATTTTGTTTAGAAAAAGGAATATAGGTACTCACAAAATATATTTAACACTAAAAAGTTGAATTAGTACTCGTCAGGATTATAAACTATAAACCCGTGATTCTGTTGTACCGACTGATTCGGAGTTGAAATATGTACTTATACATCGATTACAATCTAATTAACAAAAATTAATACGAAAATATTAGAATTAGTATTAATTAACCTATCTTTAAATCTTACTATTTCATTCGCTTTAAACTCTCTTATTTCACCTACAGTATGTCAGAAGCTATAGAATGAAGAGTAACTTGGATGGCGTCCAAAGAAACAAGAAATTTGGTATGCGTGTCTTGATTTTGAACCATGTTCTCTTCTATCATACTTTCAAACACTAGTAGTTTGTATATCCATTTTTCATCCTTTGAATCACCGATACATATAAACACATATAGACCATAATTAGGTAGTAAGTATGATTACTACTTGGGCTTACTTAATTTACCCAGTGTGGTATGATAATCTTTGAAAATAATAAACATGATAATTAACTAGAAAAAACTAATAAAAATGATTATAAGAATACTAACTAGTTTAAAAATGTAGTAAAATTAATATCTCACGTCTCAAACATATGCCTAGATATGCTTTAAAAATAAGTTCAATCTATGTTATCAGACATTGATTTATTACGCTGATAATGAATAAAAACAGCATAAATGAGCTTGCATATATGATGTGATCTTAAAATCTGTAGATGCAACACTATAAAAATAATTACGTTATAATTGTTATTTAATTTTAATTTTAATATTAATATTTTTTATTGTTAATTTTACTTAATTAATTTTTTATGGAATAATTTTATTCATTTCATATAGCACATTTAATTTTATTTCAATTAATCCCTTCATTTTCTGTGAATTATTTTATTAATTAATAGTCTGCTAATTAATTTTATTGATAACTAATAATCAGTAAATTAATTTATAATAATCTTATAACAAAAAAAAATTATTCCATCCCTTGTGGGGATCGAACCCACGACCTTTGGATTAGAAGTCCAACGCGCTATCCGCTGCGCCAAAGGGACTACAACCAATCTTTTGCCAGATTGTCAGGTCGCACTGATAATTATTTTTGTAAAGGTTAAATACTAATTGTCTAAAAAAACATATCTTACATAGCTTCAAATGTTTCACATAATAATGTATTAATTTAGTTATTGTCAGTTTTAGCTAGGACTCCTTTGCTACAAGTTTCCTGATGCTCGAAAAATCGGGATGAATAAATATTTTTTTGTTTATTTATCTTATTTTTTTCTAACAGCAACCTCCCCCCTCCCCTCAGACCATCTTCTACAATTATTAATTTAGTTATATTGATTTACTTCTTTTCGCAACAAAATTTTCTGTTAAAAAATAATATTAAAATTCATCGTCCTGAATTAACAATTAATTAAATTTAGTAATTTAGCTAACATACATATTAAATATATGACTGGTAGTGAAAGTAAAAATTATTCAAATAGAAAATGTTTTTATTGATAATGATGAAATAATAATTTAAAACAGAATTTATAATAGAAGGAAAACTTTGTAAATAAAAAATAATTTTTAATCACATTATAATTGAGATTTGGAATAGGAAGAAAATTGAAGTCCCATATATCAGAAATAATTTATTATAAAATATGGTATAAATATAAAGATATAATAGTACTAATTATGTATCTAGGTTATTAAAAATAATAGAAAAATGAACATTTCATATATTATTTCTTCTGTATCGATATAAAAATATTACCTGAGGGATATAAATAATTATAATTCAGTAATTTTATTTTTGATCTATAATTTGAATAGGATTTTTCGATAGTATCTTGTGGATAACGAATGTTTTTAGATACGAACACGGTGATGAATATTTCTGTAAATATTTAGACATAAGCCCACAATAGTATAAAGAAATGCACTAACAACTAAAATTAATAAAATGTAATAATGAAATTAAATAAAATCCATAGAGACGGGAGAATAATTTGAAAAAAAATCGCAGAACTGAGGGGCTTTTCAAACGCAAGGAAGTCGAACTCTTACGCAATTACTTCTCAGCTCCCCAGACCAGAGACTCAAGCCGTTGTGGCCTCATTTCAAACATGGTCCCTTTGGCGCAGCGGATAGCGCGTTGGACTTCTAATCCAAAGGTCGTGGGTTCGATCCCCACAAGGGATGCAGATTTTTTTTTCATTAGATTAACAAATTTATTATTATTCATCTTCGTCATATGATCGTAACAAGAAATCACAGAGAAGCTGTTTAGTAAATTAATAAATCTACATTTTATGATGCTACAGTTCTACTTTTGTTAGGTAGCATTCAGAATATCAGGACGCAGGTCCTATATTTGTTAAATGCATATGTTCTAAAAAATTGTTTTTCTAGTATAATATGGTAGGAAGGAAATGGTTGAAAGAAAGAGGATGAAAGTCATAACTCTTAAAAAGAAAATGATCATGAATGAAGGTATTTTAACAATTTTTTTGAAGTCATGTTCATCGCTAACATCGCATATGTTAACAAATCATTTATCGAGATTTCAACTCAAAACACTGTTATTTATTTTTTTTTTTTTTTTACCATAATTCATTAAAAATGCATAGTTACGTAATAAAGCTTGTTTCAATTGAAGTATACAATCAATTTCATTTTAGATAAAATTTGACTTTGTATAAGATTTTATATATTATTTCTTCTGTATAGGTATAAAAATATTAGCTGTAGGATAATATAAATAATTATACTTCAATAATTTTAATTTAGATCAATAATTTTTGATAGTACATTTTGGATAACGCATGTTTTTAGATAAGAAACACAGTGATAAATATTTCTGTAAATATTTAGATATAAGCCCATAATATTATAAAGAAATGCACTAGCAACTAAAATTAATAAAATGTAATAATGAAATTAAATAAAATTCAACGAGACATGAGAATGATTTGATAAAACTCAGATTCATTTATATTTTGTTTTATTATAATTCATTAAAATGCATTGTTACGTAGTGAAAGCACGTTTCAATTAAAGTATACAACCAATTTCATTTTTGATAAAATTTGACTTTGATAATGCACGAGTCTTTGGCATGAGTGAATGACTATTTTCCTATTAATTTTTATTAATGTAATAATTTATTTAAATAATTAATGTTATGCATTAATTAAAATAATATATTAACTCAATTAATTTTTGTGTGTTCTCGACTGGAAGAATTATAGAAAAAAAATGTATTTTATTTTTTTATATTTGATAAAAAAAGTTTACATTTTTAAAAAATATTTAAATAATATATGATAAATAAATTATCATAAAAAAAATATTTTATCGATCCAACTAAAGGCTTAAAAATTAAAATAATTTTGTTAATGAGATAACATAACATAGCTAAACAACCAAAGAAAAGATCACGGATCTTAACTGAAGCATGAGTCATGCGACCTTGGCCTACGTCAAAGACCGTCTCCCCTCTCCGTAATTTTCAGCATTATGCTGCTCTGTCGAAAGGGAAAACATTGATTGTTGATCGGGGGTTAATGTGTTCTCATATTTTTTTCTGATGTGATATTGTGAGTAATATTTGGATAATCGATAAAAGAAGACCTATGGAAGCTAGAACATATTTGTCTTTGTAATAAAATGAATTATGAATGAAGTTTTTCTTGAACTGTTCTTATAACTTTCAGCACTGTTTTCCTCAGTTTGCTTTAATTTTTGTTTTCCATCATATTCCAGGGTGTCAAGATAATATTCAACTTCACTAAGAATATTTGGAAATAATCTAGTTTCACAACGTGACAGATACCACTACTCTGGATTTTCAGATAATTGTCAGAATACAAATACCCCAGAGGCCAGACAAAAAGATATTCGTAACTATTTTGAGCATCACAGTTGAAAAATTCGTGGTCAGGAACCAACGAAGGTTTACTTCTAATCCCTTTGGATTCTCTAATTTCAAACTTGTTGCTAGATTCATTAACTGCCAAAAAAGAGTTCTTGAACCCTTATGTAACCTCTGATGTACTTTTATTATTGAAAAAAAAATCATAAATACTAAATTATTATTGTAAATCTATATTAAAATCGCTGTAAGAATAAACGGCCTTATTTTCAAACCAAAATCTCTCTATTACCGTCTTTTATTTTTATATTTGATTGTATTCTAGAAGATTGTATAAGCTATCGGATAAAAAAAAAAAAAAAAAAAAAAAAAACCAATTATTCTTAACGTCGTAAAATCTATTAATTCTAGTAACAGCTTATTTAAAACCAGGAGTACTTTATCAAAATATACAATTTGTTACACCCGATTGAAATAGCATTGGAGTAAATCGAGTGAGTGCAAAAAGTAGTTTGAAACCATACAAAAGATTTTGTACATCGAATTCATATACCCATGATAAAAAAGAAAACAGCTATCAAATTCAAGAAAATTTCTGTTAGGTCAGTTCTTTTATTTTTTATTATTAATTTTTTTTTATAGGTCCTTTTGTTTTTCTTGATCAATGTTAGTTATTATTCCTTTGATGCAGATGTATTCATCATTAAAAAAGAAATATATATATAAGGCGTATACATACAGATAATCGAAATTTAACCAAGGTTAAACAGCTAAATTTTCATGTAAGCTTAAAAGCACCGGGAAACTAAAGAAGAAATATTAAAGAAGTTCGTAAATCTAGTATGGATGTGCATGACCAATGTTCGAATCGGTAATAAATATTCTTATAACTTTAAAGTTCGGTCGAGTTTAAAACAAGTCTATTCTATTTAGCACTAGAATAAGTGATTAGAAAGGTGATGCATACCAAACTGGGTTTAATTTTTGGTGGTGAAATACCCATGCTTGGGTATACTGATGATTTGGTATTGCTGGAAACTATAAAACTAGATACAACTACGTTGACAAAGTCTGGTAGCCACTAGGTCTTGAAATAAATATAGATTAAAAAAAAAAGTTAAGGTGTTGAATCTAGAGCAATTTCAGTGATATAGGAAGAAATATATTTGAATAGATAGTGAGTTTGAAGTATTTAGGTTCCGCGGCAACTAGAAAAAACGAAAGGTAGAAAAAGATAAAATTATTATCCTCCCTACTGTCCGTACATCCCGTTACATCCGTAGTAAAATTTAGCCTCTGTGGTGAAAGAGAAGAAAAACACCTTAAGGTTTTAGAAAATAAAGTATCGCCTTAAATATTCGAACCAAAATAAATGAGTTAACGCTGAATTGTGAAAACTGCACCCAATAACTATGATAATTCATGTTAAAGCATTGCGGCTAATAAGATGAGAGGATAATGTTGTAAGACATATTAACGGATCCCTAAAATGTTAATAAATACTGAACCGATGTGTAAAGGTCCGAGGAGTAGACAGAAGCGTAAACTGGGAGGATCCATAGATTTGGACGGACGTCACTGGACGGTTGTAGGTAGAGAGCGATTTTAGATATTGTCATCGAACAATCTGGCTCAAAAATCTGGGTTCTCTCAGTCTTATTGTTATTATTATTATTTAATTGCTAACCAGAGTAAACTAAAATTAATGTAAGACCAGTAAATATATTTTTTTTTCTCAGGTGTTGAGCATTTAATAACAGTTCTTGTGATTAATGCTTAATACCCATCAATTTTAAATGCCCACATCATGCTTCTACGAACTTTATTCGTGTTTACAGAGCGCAATGCTTGCAACTGTAATCCCGCTTTGTGTAATCATTGGCTCATCTTTCTTCGGGCCTCATATTTTTAATTACTTTTCTCTGAAATCCTTCAGTGGCTGTTCTTCCTCAAACTACATATATTTTGACAATTGATTAACTTAACTTCTTAGTAGTCATCGATTGTAAACCATTTCATTCGTTAGGCAATCACAAAAGTGTCGCTCTTGATTACATAGATTGTTAAATATTAATCCTTGATTGTAAATAACGAAACTTATATTTATTATTTTTAGAAAGTGGGATATTCAAACGATATACATCAAGAGAAATATACGAGGGACTAATGTTACAATTAAAAGCCATAACAGGGACTTGCCATAGATCAACGGAGAGGAGAGTGCAGTAATTCTGTTGAGTGTTACCCGCTATTTTGTCTAAAGCAACACAAAACTTTCTCGACTAATTTGACAAATGGCCAAACCGTTCTTGACAAATGTTCCAGTGGCTCTTCGTCACCACATATTTTTTAATTAATAGCCCAAATGATGTACGACGTCCAGGAGTGGGGGATCCGCGGTCGGAAAAACAGTCTGAAAAAAAGTAAATACGGAAAAAGTGGGGGGGAGGGGGAGGGAATGAAAAAGGAAAATGGAACGAATGCATATACGTGAGGTTGGGACCATTTGAAATATGAGCATTTCTCTTGGTTCCAATCCAAGCAGGTAATATATAGCTATCCTGTCATACTCCAGGCAAACAATTGGCATTATCTGAGTGGCCTTCTAGTATTTTAATGTCACAGAATCTCTAGTGTATTGCAAAATAGTTCTCATTAAGATCCGAAGACCTGATCTAGGTATTGTTTGATGAAAAAAACATGGGGGATGCTATGTATTTCATCGTGATATTTCATAGTAGTTGAAAATACAATATAATATCTAATCATTGGATTCTACTAAGTGTAAATAATAAAATAAGGTCCTTAGAAATAAACTATGTTACTACTGAAATTGTCATAGTAGAATTCTATATAAAGGATCGCCAATGAAATAAGTGTAACGGCCGTAGATACTTAAGTACTTTCAAGTGAATAAAAAAAACAAACTTTATTCTGGACTAAAGTTACTAGAAAAAAAAAGGAAATAATTTTAAAATACAAATAAACATGTAGATCGAAAAAAATATATATATCATTAATGAGGAATCACGTCTAATGTTGAATGGGAAGAAAACCCACAAAATCTTAGTAGATTGGGATTTTAGTGTGGCGCAATCCTTCCATACACTGCAAAAGTAATTTATTTTTTAGTGAAATGCGGCATAAAGAGGAAATAAAATATTTAATAATAAAGATATATTATGGTGATCACTTATGAAAAGGAATAGAAATGTACACCAATTAAATACTTAGCTTGTACATATTCTAATATGTAATTATTAAGTAAAAATCATAAGTTTTAATCTTTTTACGCTTTATAGACAGTTTCTTAAAAAAGGCGTTAGTTTGGCACACGGTCTAATATCTAATGGAATTACCTAACGCTGTAAAATGCCAGGTTCTGCATAAAGAAAGTGAATTAAATCAAAATATTGCAAGAAAAAGAAATAAATAAGGCTAGCAGTGTTAGTTAAACTAAATGAAACAAATACAATTTTATAATAAAATAAACAATAAAGAAAATATAAAGAATTAATTATTTAAACTAAATAAAACAAAACAGAGGTTTAAAAAAAAAAAAAAAATATGGTCGATAGTAATTCAATGGTGTATTTCTGAATGAAAAATGATAATGTCCAAAAGTTGAGGTTGAAAGTCTTGTAAAAGATTGCCGTAAATTAATGACGGCAAAATATTACAGTCGTAGATTGCAGTCCCCTCGAATTTAACCTGGGGAGGCAATCGTAAGCAACACTGTGTGATATATATAATACAAGCACTTGTAGTTGTGAAAAGGCCTGATAGTCGAATATTTAGGGTTAGTAGCGTTAGTTAAATTAAATGATACTAATAAAATTTCATAATAAAAGAAACAATAAAGAAAATATAAAAAACAATACATTGCTTTTTCCATGTTTACAAAATTATATTTAACATTACGTTACAGTATAACATCAAGGTAATAGATTGATGTCATTCTTCGAAAAAAAAAAAAAAATACAAATTTTCGATCTTCCAACATAAGCAAAAAAATGTTTACGTTCCTAAAAAGATGTATTCCTATTTTGGATATGGTTTTATTTTTTGCTTTCTGGATCAGGTTACGGTCAGCCTAGACGAATACATTAGAAATAAAGACAGACACTAACGAAGTACTATAGACAAATATTTACAAGTAACTGTCGCAGAAGAGCGGAGCCTGAAATGAACAAACGGCTATTAGGCTCCTGGGGACTGTATACATAGCCACTATCTGATCGCCAATTGTCTATGGAATTGAGTAGCTACAAAGAGGGATAACGCTGATTGAATCCATGAACATCTATTGTAAAGCCCCATTATCTATTGGCTATATATTGCCATGTTCCCTCTCTGCTTCTCCTATATTTACTTAATGAGGTCCCTTAGTATCAAATATTAATTTTAGCTCGAGGAATATACTAGCACCGCTTTTCAAAAAACCTATCATTAATACTTGATTTTCTTCAATGTGAGAGATTGTATTATATACAATAAAAAAATATAAAAAATTTGTGTAAAATGAGAGATCATATTATATATCAGAGAACAGACTTGTCAGAGACATGGTAGTGCTGCCGTGACAAATGTTATGTCAGCATTGTGGTTTATGGCATGCGCTGAAGTTGAATCGTACAGCAAGGGCCAAAAACCTGAAAATCGTACAGCAAGGGCCGAAAACCTGAAAATCGTAAAGCAAGGGCCGAAAACCTGAAAATCGTACTGCAAGGGCCGAAAACCTGAAAATCGTACTGCAAGGGCCGAAAACCTGAAAATCGTAAAGCAAGGGCCGAAAACCTGAAAATCGTAAAGCAAGGGCCGAAAACCTGAAAATCGTACTGCAAGGGCCGAAAACCTGAAAATCGTACTGCAAGGGCCGAAAACCTGAAAATAGCTTAGAAACAAGACCCATCGTTATAAATACGTTGATTAGAATTTAATATCAATAAGGTATTCTTAGTTTTAAAACATTAAATACTATAACCAGTCCAGTGAAATTATCCATCCGTGCAAGTACTGGTTTAGGGAATTCCTTTTTGTTTAGTATGCTGCTTCGAAAAACTATTGCATATGACAAAATAATCAAATGCTTACACTTTTTCAGTAAATAACTCCGAACTATGCACATTATTAATACCTTATGAAAACCTTGACATTAGTTTTAAACTAGTTCAAATTTTCTTAAATTTAAGACTAGAATGATCATTGACTACCTCTTCAGAAATTTACCATTTTACAAAAGTTAAAAATTTTCGTAATGTTCTCATATTTTGTAAAGTATCTTCAAAACTATTCATTTTATGAGATTAGACACACGGAGTGAATTTAGAGAAAATTTATTCAGTTTTCTATTCTTCATTAGGATCAATGTTAATATTAAAAATTCATATAATCGAAAACAGCGAGAAAATTTTTGAGAATGCTGAAGTTGAAATTTGTAAAATTATAATAAAAAAAATAAATGCAAAACACAACCGAGTGTACTCGGTACTTACTGCAAAACATAAAGAAATCATTGTTATCAAGACTTAAATAATTGATGAAGCTCTCTTAACACTCCTAACTATTTACAACGCCATGACAACTGAAAAATTATGAATAAGTCTCCAAAATGGTTATTTTCACTATATATAAAATATATATTTTTTAAACTCCTTTGGCTTCCCAGAAAAATTAAATGAAGCAAAGACAGAACAGTTAAGCTCAGAGGTAGTATAATTTTCCTTTTCAACTGAACCTACAAGCTCGAGTGCTACTACACGGTATCCAACTAGAAGTTGGCAAAGAACAGAGCACATCCCTCCAGTTTTATGGTAACTGTGAGATAAAGAACCCAATACATCAATAAAGACTTGAAGATTTACATTTTATTGAAAAATACACTGCTACATCAATATTGAAACAAACTTCTTACAAACTAGGAAGAACTCAGCTAAAGGCTTATCATCACATCCTAAGCCCAATGACTATTCTGCTCTTTTAGTCTTGGTAGTTTGGCTACACACAAATATATAAAAGAAGACTATGGATGTCAGACTGGTTGGGGAAAACTTTGACCAATCAAATTTTGTGTAGGTAAGAGGTGTGGGCAGTGATAATCCATCTAATTTTAAGAGAGTCGATATATTTTAAGCAAGTGAAATGTCTTATCAGGAGATTCAGAGATGTTGGTTTGGTGAGAACATTGCCCTGTTCACATGTGTTACCCATAATGGTAGTACGAATGAAAGTCGGACCTGATAGTCACTTCTTGCCTTCAGTAGTAATAAAGTAGAAACATATGATTTGGCCAAGGAGTAAAAAAAAGGTCTCTCTGGTCCCAAAGCGGTTAATTGAGTGAATCTTAATAGGTCGTATGTCCTAAGAAACAACGATAAAGTTTACGGCAGTAATTGTTGAATACAACAACAGTATATGTTAACTAGCACACGACAGCTTTTGTCAGT
>NW_027110400.1:776952-778643 GCF_000696795.3 Halyomorpha halys
CAAGTGCAGCTAGTGACACGATGCCCTCAGGAGAGATGCGTCTCACCGTTGCTATGGTGCCTAGTTATGGACAGACTATTGAGAAGAGGACGCTGCGATATTCGCTCAGTTATTTGCTGACGATGGAGTGATTCTCATTATTGGAAAGTTCATGAATACAGGAATCATCCTGGAATGTAGTACATACATCATGGAACTAATTCGAGTCACATGTGATGGAGCTTTCAGTAAACCCATCAAAGACAGATCAAAGACGCTATTTAGCAAAAAGCGGTAATGAGTTACGTTTCGAACCCCGAGTTTCTTTGACAATCAACTCCAACTAAGCCAAAATCTAAAATACCTCAGTATTAGTTTGACTGCTATACTTAATAGGGGATCTCATTTCGCAGAACTCGAAGAAAAATTAGTGCAGTCTTTTGGCAAGTAAGACGTGCTGTTGGCATTACCTGTGGTTTCAACCCAAGGGTTATGCATTGGATTTATACAGCAATAAAAAGATCTAGAATCTACTATGGTAGCATTGTGTAGTGGAAAGATGGGAGAACCTACTGGTCATTTGACAATAACTAAAGTGGCGGAAAGCGAGCTACTAATATTAAGATACCGCTCATCACCAGTAGATAGAACACCCGATCTGGACACTAAAGTTAATTGCCTATACACTAAAACAGAGAATTGGGTACAAGGTTTAGTGGTAACCCCAAGAGATTACCTATCCTGTTTCACTGATGAATCAAGGAAGGATTCGACTGGTCTAATGGGGTCAGGAGTCTACATAGTAGATTTAGGCATAGAACTACGTTTTCCACTAGGCAAATATTCGACCGTTTTTCGGGCAGAAGTGTTTGCCATTCTGTCAGCAGCTACATGCCCTGAAGTCATAAGCTGTGAAAGGGGAGGTTTCACCATCTTTTAAGATAGTCTGTCTGCCCTTCAAACCTTTGAGTCACCTAAAGTCAACTCTACATTGTTATGAGAGAGCAAAAAAGCCATTAGAGTTATTGACGAGCTCAAAGAAGCATGAGCTTGTTGCGCCCCTGGACATACGGGAATCACTGGTAATGAGAAAGCTAGAAAAAGGGCTGAGCACTATTCCTTCCTAGACCAGAACTATTCCTAGACATTTTTAAAAAGCATCAGCGCAAACATGTCCTTGATTGGACATGGAAGACAGCAGGGCAAGAAGTGAAGGAAATGTAGAGGATTTTTTTTTTAAATTTATTATCAGAAGTATTAGTTATATTATGTTTCATGATATGACATACGGTTTTATTTTATTTGTTCTATTCTTATTTTATATATTATGTTAATTATTGTTGTTCATTTTTATCTTTTCAAATTCATTATTTTATTATATTTTATGAAGTTTATAATTTCATTTTTATTTTGTAAAATAAAGGCTCTAAAGACTAATTTTGACGCCTGTATATTATTCTAAGAGATCAATCCCATAATAAATAAAGAATATTATTATTATTAAGACAGACCAAGATACTAATAACTAAACCCTCTACTTCTGGAAATAGGGGTTCCATTCCTATTCTAATAGTTCTTATAGGTCATTGCAGACTTAAATTACATCTTAAGATTAGTGGGGGTAATTCGCGATGAAACTTTCTACTTATGTGGACAGGCCCCGGAAACAGCTCTACATTACATAGAAGATTGTGACATAGGAGACTATAGAA
>NW_027110400.1:780458-784106 GCF_000696795.3 Halyomorpha halys
AGAGAGAGAGAGAGAGAGAGAGAGAGAGAGAGGAGGGAATGAGAGGATGCCGCAACTAAGTCCGACAATATAATAATGAGATAGGCAGACAATTTAGCAGAGGGAATACTATTATCTGTCCTCTAAACCTGTTCATGGAATTAATACAATGTTATCACTTGGAATTATTACAACCTTACCCCCCTAATTTTCGATTCAAGTATTCAGGTTATTATCCAGTTCCTTATGATTGATTACATTATCACTCAACGGGCCGGAAGATCCTAGGTAAGATGGAATTCCAGTTGTCAATTTATAATAGATTTTCATTTCATGACACTGGTGTGGGCATAATCAAGGTTACAATCTGTTATATAGACTGAACACCACTTCCGTGATTGTTGGTTTTTGTTTAGTAGCGTAAAACATCACAGGTCTTCAACGCCATTAATTTTTTATTTATTCTTCCTTAAAATTGTTTTATTATCATTATTATATATTGTATTTTATAACAATATTTAGGCGACGTTTCGTAACTTTATTGTTTCCATGGTAATGATCTATATTGAGAAATTGTTTTTAGAATTGAAATTGTTTTTCCCCGTCTCCGGAGCGCGAGTGCTTCTCTTGCAGCTCGACCGGCCAGTTCATTCCCTGTAATTCCTACGAGACTTGGAACCCATATAAATGGAACAGACATACCCAGATTGTTTAAAGTGTCTAGTAGAAATGGATGCAAGAAATTGTCGGGTGTTCCACATACATACAAAATATATATACCTTCTAAAGAGCTTCGCGAATCTGTTATTATTGTTATATCGTTGTGGGGCGAAGACAAAGGCAAATAGAAGTTAAGTGCTACTGCTATTGCATTAAGTTTAGCAGTGAATATGTTACTTTATTTGGAATTTTGTGCGTTGAATCATTGATTACAAAAGAAGATGCTGGTAATTGATCTGATCTTGATCCATATGAATAGATTAAAAAGAATTCTGGCGTTTTTTGAAGAAGTGAAGAAAAGTAGGCTTTATTTAAAAGAAAAGTAGGCTTCGGTATTATTTGATAACGGAAGTTTTGAATTTCATTTTTGTTAAAAAGGAATGAAAAAATTTGAATTAAAATTAATGTTTCAGATGTTTTGTCAATGGATATTATTTTGAACTGTAGGTTATGGCTAATTTTGATCTTCTGAAAAATAGTAGCGATAGTCCGGATTCAGCACGTAAGCTTAGAATAGGGCTTGTTCGAAGTGCTCCAGTTGGATTCGGATTGTGATGGACTGTATCCAGCTTAGAAGACACTTGGGAACGAGCCGAGCCGTAAACGAAAGAGCCGTGCGTTTTTTTGTACGTTTTAATACCTCATAATAGTACAAGAGCCCAAAAGGAGAAAAAAGGCAGTTATCTCACCCCCATTTCTGATTACTTTACTGAAAACTATGTATAATTAATAGTCAAAATTGACGAGTCTGCCAAGTATAGGTAGAGGGGATAAAAAATGGCAGCTATTTCATAAAAAAAAAAACTAATTTTGCATTCGGAGCTCTATATCTTAAAAAATAGGAACAACACAAGAAAACCTAAGAGAACGTCATTTAAAGAAGAGTAAATTTGATAAAATATGAGTGCTAATAGAGTTATTTACGTTAAATAGTTTTCGAGATATAGCTTCTTAAAAAGCAACATTTCATAAAAATGTTGTATGGACATACTAAAAGATCAGTAGTTAGTGAACTTATTTTGAAAAAATCATATCTCAAAATCCATTTGATGTACAGATGTCTATTAGCACTTAAATTAAAGCTAGTTGATGAGTTATATAGTAGTTTATGATGTTTATCTTCGTAGCAAGAATAGTTTACATGAAATTTGCTGGAATTAATTGATTTATAGTTGTTCGGACAAATTTTCATTTGTCAAATTTATATTCATATGTCAATATCATAAAAACTACTACCCCTACAAAGATATGTGTCATAAACTACTTTATAGTAAGTTAAATTTCCTTTATTTTGAGTGTTGGCAGACATATTTGCGTCTTATGGATCTAGGGATATATTTTTCAAAAATCCAATATTTTATACAAACAACAAGGAATTAACATTTTGTGAGTTTATTTTGTCAAATATCATACAAACTACTATTCCTACAAAAAGATAAACATAATTAACTAATTTGTAGCAAATTTAACTAGCTTTAATTTAAGCGCTGGCAGACATCAGTACGTCCAATGGTTTCTGAAAAGAAGGTTTTCATAAATCAAATTTACTGTCCGAACAACTATATATCAATTCATTTTAGCAAATATCATGAAAACTACTATTCCTACGAAGGTAAAGGTCATAAACTACTTCATAGTCCATTAAACTAGCTTTAATTTGAGTGCTTAAAGACATCAGTACGTCACATACCTCCTGAGATATAGATTTCTCAAAATAAATTAGCTAACTACTAATCTTTCAGTAGATTTGTACGAAATTTTGCTTTTTAAAAAGCTATATCTCGAGAACTATTGGACGTAAGTAGCTCTATTAGGGCTACTATTTCAGAAAATTTACTCTTCTTTAAATAATGTTCTCTTAGATTTTCTAGTGTTGTTGGTAGTATTTAAGATATAGAACTCCGAATAAAAAATCAATGTTTTTTTAAGGTTTCGAAACAGCCGCCATTTTTTAATCCCCCTACCTATACTTGGCAGACTCATCAATTTTGACTAGTAATTATACATCGGCCAGGTTAGTCTTTTATGAAATGTTATTGGATTCTACAGAATGATGGCCAGTATCCAGTTTAGAACTTGCACAAGCACTTGGGAAAGACCTAAGCCATTGTCTATTTTCGAGCGTTAGTAGAGTAAATTGAGTTTAAGAAGGCTAGTTCTATCTTCTATTATCTCCATTATTTTGCAGAAAAAACTTGTAAGAAAAATAGAATGCGCTTATATTTTTCTCTTTTTAGAATTGGGATGACAGTTGAATTGTGCCAGATATTCGGTAATTTTTCGGTGTGCGAAACGTGGTTGTAATAGTCAAGCAACCATTGTTTTGTATTGCTAGCAAGATTTTTATCATTTTATAGCAAATGTTCTCAGAACCGGAAGATGAACGTTTTATAGTATTCAAAATATTATCTAGTTCCTACATTGTAAATTTGTAAATAATAATGTATGCGGTTGTATTGTCTGTACTGCTTTGTGATTATGTTTCGGTGAGCGTTATAATTTTAAATAATTATTATATAATTTTTAAAGATATTTGAAACCCTTAATGGATCATCGGACAGTCAGAAATATCGCAAAAATTGAATCACGTGAGGACGACCCTCACTTTTGACTAGGCTCCCTCCGGAAAATGTTTGAAAATTTGGTTAATCGATGGTGCACTTTGTGGCATTTCCAAAATACATTTATTCATTAAAGCCTTACAAAACTTACTAAAATATCATAAAAGGGTAGCCCATAAAACGGTCTAAACTAATTACCATACAGACTATATGTTGGCAGATCAACCTGTGGTCCGCGAATCATCAGTTAGAAATCACTGGTTTAAATTTATACTATTTTTTCTGAACGAAATTATAATCCATAATGCAGTAACAAATTTTTTATTTATTTATAGAGAGGCACGTATAAATTTATAACAATAAATTCAAATTAGTAAATAATGAAGAT
>NW_027110400.1:784500-789154 GCF_000696795.3 Halyomorpha halys
ATCCATAATGCAGTAACAAATTTTTTATTTATTTATAGAGAGGCACGTATAAATTTATAACAATAAATTCAAATTAGTAAATAATGAAGATCATTAAATAAAGTTAATAAAAAATGGAAATAAACTAAATAATTTTATTGCAAGATATTTTAAGTGAAAAATATTCAATTATTATTAATAATATAATTTGAATTTAAACTTTTATCATGATAATAAACTATGTAATGACATAAAAGTCTCTAGTTTTACCAAACTTAATTTTTTTCTAGCTTAAATTTGAATGTTAGTCGAACACGTTTATAGTTCGCCCCCTCGTTTTAGCTGGGAGAAAAACCTCAACTACGTTACTCTGAATTGAACTGGGTAATATAAGGCGGTCAAATTATCATACAATTCCACTCCTGCGTTTGTTTGAAGTTACTTTAACCTAGAAAATACAACACATAATTAAAAAAAATAAATGTATTTTAGTTTTGAAATTGTTGGGTTTTGTACCTACGAAAACTTGAACAAAAGAATGCGAGTTGAAGAATAAGACAAAGGTCAACATTATTAAGTATTGTAATCTAAGAATTACCTGCTATTCTAGATTGAACGTAAATTATTGATGCAGTTTTCCGAAGACATGATAAAGTTAATATAGATAAAAAATATAGAACACAAGAAATCCTGATGTGATTAGTTTAAAATTATTATTTATTTTCGTTATTACTTTTTCAGAATTATTATTTTTATTTTATTTCTTTTAATTATAATATTTCATAGTTATAGTATTGAAAATAGTTATGGGTGTCTCTTGCACGAAACTATACCTCATCTTAACCATTATCAACTGTAGAAAAATAACTAACAAGCCTTTACAATAACTATGTAAACCCAACCAGGCCGATCTGAACAGTAATTAGTTGAAAAAGATTTTATTTAGCTGTTTCTATAGCCTATCGGATATTTATTTGTAGATATTTATTTATTTTTAGAAATCAGAACCAGATACCAATACTTCCATAATAAACTTCCCAACTACCCAAAACAACACGTTTCTAATCTGGCTTCTCCTTCACTACCTAATAATCCTCCCAAGCGTCTGAAAAGAAGATGGCCTCGAGATATTCTCCATTAGAAGTGTTTTAGGAGTTCTATCAATGGGTAGATTCTCCACATGTTTGTATCATATCATAATATTACTTACAGCAAATTTACTTGATGTGTATATATGTATACAGTTGTAAATAACAATAAATAAATTATGAAAAAAAAAATTTAAATTGGGGTAGTGAAGAAATAAGTCACTAATATCCGTCAATTTCAGAGCAATAGTTACTAGTTAATAGAGTTATTATTATAATTATTATATGGACAATAAATCTTGGAGTTCTAAGTCCTCGCACGATGTATCAAGAAATACATGGCGCGTTTCTTGACGTGGTTTTTTCTTAGGGTGGGTTCGTCACTCACACGCCTATTCTATCTGAGTGCCACACATTGGCTGACGGGCCTCACAAATGCCCGAAGGGAGACTGTGAGTGAAGTTTGTATAATTTTATGCTTGTTAAAATCCCAAATGGAGCCGGGCTCGAACTCGCAACCTCAGAGTTGGTGGAAAGGCACATTGCCACGCTGCTACTGCTGCCTGTAGTTACTAGAGTAATATTTATTAATTCATAACAATAAATTCAAATTAGTAAATAATGAAGATAATTAAATAAAGTTAATAAAAAATGAAAATAAACTAAATAATCGGTACTAACATTGGTACAATAGTTACAATATTCTTGGACTGAGGAACTCCCTAAGAGTAAAGCAACACTGTTTCGATTAAAGATATCGTATATTTTAGTCATGAAAGATAAATACCCATCGGAATTATGCCCAACCCATTGGCGTGCATTTTTTAATTTCCTGACTAGTCGTTGGGACTGGTGACAGGATCCTCCTGATGAGTAACCTTCCTTAATCTCATAAGGCAGAATTAACGGTCCTAATGATCCCGCGGCAGATGAGAAAAAGACCTGCCTCTTTAATAAGTTTAAATTATAAATGATGAGTCAGGAGACGCGAACAGAGAAAAATATGCACTAATTTGCATAATAACAGGGAAGGAGGGTGAGCTGGTGGGGGTAAAAAGGGTTCCAACCACCCTTCATTTGGGGTCATTATCGCTCCCTTATCACTCCCTTTTCATTCGGACCTTCCTACTTAGCAGCTCGATGCGTGAGTCAATGCGTTCCGACAAAAGGAGAACAATCGCTCTGTAATTCGGTGCGCAATGGAACAGTTGGTCGCTCCTTTCAGTCGTACTCTTCAGTCGATAATGGTAATTGGTACCTCTCGGGTTTTTAACCTCCATCCCCTCAGCATTCACCCCCATCCACCATCTACTGTAATACGGTTAAGTCTCCGATGTAGTCAGTGTCATCAGCGCACTTATTCTCTGCTATTAGAGCGAGCGAATGCACCGGGATGATTATGGTCAGGCGCGAATGAAGTATAACAGGCTACCGAATGTTTCGGCTTAACTGAAACGTTTGATCTTTTGAACTTCTTCAACAATGTACCGATCTAATTTGGCTCCCATTGTCATCTGTAATTAATTATCATCTATTTGGGTATGTAATTTATTTATTTATTTTTTAAACAATAATGGCAAATTTATCAAATGAAAAGAAAGATTAGTAGAGCTAATCAATACAACATTTATCACGAAGATTATCCTTCCTAAATTTTGATTCCAATAGGGCAGTGATTCCCAAAATATAATATTCTCTTATGATGATTACGAACCAGAAATTTACCCGTAATAATAAATCTGCATCCTTAAAAAAAACAAAAACACTTTTCACAATTTTCGTAACTTTTCCACTCCCTATATGGAAAATGGTTAAGGTGAGTTGAGGTAAGAGAATAAAGAGGGGATTTTTTCAAATTTATTTTCTTAGGGGAGCTACGGTATATATTACAAACTAATACTTATTTCCAATAAAAAATATCAACTGTATCTATTTACTTGAAAATAACATAGTTACCTAATAGTTTTTTGAAAATCAAACTCATGATCCGGATTCAGGTATGTTGACAATACCAAAAATACAGATGAAAAAACTTTTGCAGTGCCTCAAGGACCTTTGGTAGATATAGTGCAAGATTAGTAGAGCCGAAATATGGCAAATAAGCCACAAGTCCAGATAATTAGTTATATACATTTTCCAAGCTTGAAAATTTTATCTTTATATCACCTGTTGAGAATCATAAGGACGGAACCTTAAAAAATGGATTTCCCAGTTAAGACTACAAACATACACAATCATTACTAAATCTTTTTTAAAAAATTAAAATCTCTACAACTACAAACCATGAATGGTCAGAGGTGCAGTACATTGTTAGGAAGTACTTTTGCTAGACCAACGGTTGTGGAAGGAGGTGATTTGGTCAGAATCTCACTCGACCTCCAGATTTTTACCCAATTAGGGTACTGGGCTCCAGAACCCACAGGGCTGATTCACGGCTATAGTGTAACAGAAAACAGTTTGGAGTTAGTAGCATCGCGCCTTACCACGGTGCCATGGCGCTCCCACTTAATCTGTTACCTCTACAAAAAGTGAAAGTTTATTTTAACAATCAAACTTGTAGAAATTTGATTTAGTTTTTAGTTCTAAACGTAAAAGTTTAAAACGTTGTTTTTGTGCTAATGATTTATTTCTGACTTACATCAGTATGATCCTCAAGAGGTAGAATATTGGACAAATACTTGAAAATTACAGTTTGAAATTTTGAGTAGTTAAATATAAAACAATTTGCCCCCACAAGGAAAGTGTGTATTAGGGCTATTAATATCCATTAACACTATAGGAACATAAATATTAACGAAAAAATAAAAAAAATAAAATTAAATAAATATTAAGAAAATAAATTTAGGAAAATACTATACCAATAATATGACTTGCCACTCTTTTAAAGGGAAATAGATTTAATGAGAAATGATTTCATTAGTAATGCAGTTATGAAGATCATCATGGTTCATTCCATAGAAACTTCGCAGTTGGATTTTAACGCCGTTTTTCAATTTCAGGGCTTTTTAATCTTAAAGTCTTCTCTTCCCGTTTTAAGCAAATATTTCAAAAGTGATGAAAGAAGTCAAGTTGTATTTACATAATAAGCCATACTGAGACCATCATTACTACACAGTGCACCACTACTACACTTCCCAAACATTCAGCAGCCCTCACTTCAACGGTACCAAAACAGCATGCTACAGAAGATTTGTAGAGGCACTTCACATGAAAGACGTAATATGACTCACATACATCACGAACTACAACTGGAAACAGTACAACACATTATATGAAGATACATTTTTTGACAACCTCCCTGCTTACTTCGACCCATTATTTCGGTCACTCGTCCCATCCCCCTTCCAGCGAGGTTAGGACCTGTTAACATCAACCTCCCTTAAATCCCTTCTTCTCTCTTTACCCTTCTACTTTTCTCTTTCTCTATCTTAATTAGTATTATTTACTTATTTTCTTTCTTCTTATATTTTCTTTAATTATTATTATTTGTTCATTTATGAATAATTTCGCGGACGCCCCTCACCTCCAAAAATTAAAGTAAAGTTTTTCACAGAACGGTCACTTTATATATCAGTTAAGTATTTCAC
>NW_027110400.1:789669-790233 GCF_000696795.3 Halyomorpha halys
CAATGGTAATATACGTGAGTTAAATAAGATGTATACTCCACTAACGACTGTTGAATAGATTTGATAATAGGACTCCATCTTGACAAAAGACTTACATGGAATCCACATACATGACTGAAACGACAAGAAACTCCCCATTCACTACAACAACTTATCAAATACTATGATAATCAGACCAATTTCGACTTATGGAATAGGGGCACCAAAAACCCATTAAATTCCTCCCGCATCCAATCCATACAATATCAAATCCTACGTAAAATCCTTGATGCTCATCCACAAAGACTATAACATCCCATTCGTTAAAGATTTGGCCCAAAACAGATATGCGTCTTTTCATCCTAAACTCCTTACCCATCTCAACCCATTAGTTCTTAATCTCTCATCCTTAACAATCCCTGATAATCCTCCGAGGCGTCTGAAAGAAAATGGCTACGAGAACTTCCAATTTAAATTAATGCTTAAAGTACCACTAATGGGTGGTTTCTTTCCAAGATTTCCAAGTGTTTTAAACATTCATCCAATTTACTTATTGTATTTATTATTTTGTACAGTTGTAAATTA
>NW_027110400.1:791315-792864 GCF_000696795.3 Halyomorpha halys
ACTAACTATACTAAGAATAACAATTTATTTTTTACTAGCATTCGATCCGAACACTTATAGTTGTCAGATCGAGGCCAGTAACATGACGTATTTTTTTTATATTTACTTTAGTTAATTTCTAAAAATAAACCAAAAATATTCTACATATGCGATTACTTTTTATCCATTTGTAATAGACGAGACAGAAGAATAGGTGGTGGCAGCGCATGCGCGGGAGGTATCGGGCAGAGAGGGAGAGAAAAATCATGTTTTGTCGTTGGTTGTTTTTTAATGAATGGACATGGATGTAAAGTCTAGTGTATTTTTTGGTTTCTCTGTGAGCTAAGTTAAGTGCAAGTACGTACGCGTTATTGTTCACCTTTGGACATAGATAACAATTGTATGTATTTTAATTGTAGGTTAGATTATAAGTAAGTAATAAGTATATAGATTTAGGGATATATTTAGGGATAGGGTAGATATAATTAGAATAAGCTAGGATAGGCGCTTTGTTAGTTAAGATTGTTATTTTTAATTTACAATTAGTTTAAGTAAATTTGTATTTCAATAAACATTAAAAACACATGTTTCTTGTAGTAGATATGTGAGTTAAAACAATATTAATTAACCTTGCAATTTGAATACATTACACATTCATTAACTTTGTTTTATTTTGTCAATGATCCCTACAATACATTCCGCTGCAGACGTAATCAAGAACATATTTTAAATTACTAACCCTTTATATATTCTATTTGAATGCTTTACGTCAGATTTGCATGAAATGTCAAGGGTATTGGATGAGCATAGATGACACCTGTCTTTCACATTTCGGACGGCATATTTCGTACCATTGAACACATTTGACATAAAGTCAGATTTACGACTAATTTATTGGCTTCAATTCCAAATTTCCCAGAGTACCTGTTACAGGACCTCTACGAATCATCTGACGTGTCGTAGCAATGTGTTGGAGTTTAGTGAACACTTGACAGCGCTTAAACTTGCAAAAGCTATGTGATGCCTTCATTATTAGAAATTGTGTGCGCGAGTTTGTATGTGTGTGTGTATGTCATGTGAAAATTACATTTATTTATATATTCATTATTTGTCTAAAGTATTTTGGTACTACGTTATAATACGAGTAGATGATCAATATCTAAAATTTAATCATTAACAGCTCTTACAAAATTGAAAACATACTTTTTTAAAAAAATAAATAAATAATAATAACCAAGGTACAAGGATAAAAAAGTAAAATTTTATTTAATCTGCAAAAATGAAAATATTCATTCGTAAAAGCAATTTTAAATTATATCATTTTCAGAGATATAAATATAGAAACATTTTAATAGAAAATCATTGCACAATGAGCTGTAAATTTTAGAATTAGTGAAAAAAAAATTAGCATTTAAAAATCGAGTCTACCTTAAGATTACATTTATCAACATATATTCCAAAAATTAAAATATCGTGCCTTGACGCAAAATTATTCCGAGTCCATTTTCGAAATGTTTGAAAAATCTAAAACTCTAGTTTCTTATGCATATTTTATTTTTTATTTATGTAA